>NW_019416308.1:568073-620620 GCF_000390285.2 Anoplophora glabripennis | reverse complement strand
ATTAAGATGACAATTAGATGCAAAATGACAATTTAAAGTAAAATATACATTTTGATGAACTATCAATCTAAATTAATAAAAGTGGTCATAAAATAAGGGTACTATATAGCAAAATAAGGATTAAATAGTATTGCAAAGTTTAAATTGGAAATGTAAAATTAAAAAGTAGGTAATCTGATTGGTTAAATTAAAAAGGATAAGTTAAGAAAAAATTGTTTAAGGAGTAAAGGGAATACAAAATTGTTGTTATCGTGCAGGAAACTATAAAGGAAAGAAGATAACAACAGAGACAATTAAAATTAGAGAAAAATTGTGTTTGAAGAAAGAATAAGGGTGTATACGAACTAAGAATAAAGGAGATAAGGAGTAGGAGCTATTAAGGCGAGACGGGAAATTGCAGCCAACAGAGAAATACAAGAGACAGAGAAAGGAACAAATTGACAAAAAGGAGAGATTGCGTGGACGAAAAGAAGGAAGAAGTGAGGACAGTAATAGCAGAAAGGAAATTACTACTTAAGAAATCGTGGACATTAAAAGAAAGAAAGGACAATAGATATGTATGTATAGATAATAAGTAAATGTTAGTTAGTAGAGTAGAAATAAGTTATCGCAGGATAAATAGGGACATTTTTAAAAAAGATTAGAAATTTATAATTTATTACGTCAGTATAAAAATTTAAACACAGATTACGACAACATTATTTATTTTTTTTTAACAAAGTTAATTACAAATAAAACCTATTTTGTGAATTTTGTCATGTTCTATTAAATATGATGTTTATTATTTATACAAAATTGACATAGGTATCTAATTGTCATTAAAATAATCAAACGTAAAATAGAATCCCATTTTAAATCCAGAATACTTTATAAAAAAAACAAATAATCTTTAATTTACAATTCATATTTCAAAATCAAATTGAGTGATAACAAATAAAAAGCTAGCCTGGTAAGTAATAAAAAATATATTTTCTAAAAATAATATTGAAAATTTATAATATTTCCACTGACGCTCAACATTACATATTACATATGTTAGAACTATACAAACATTAAAAAACTAATTATCTTAATTGCACCCAGAGAATTAACTATTGTTATTGTTAAATGTCAATTAATACAAATCTTACTTCAACATTTCATCAAACTTAAAATTTTATCATTTAAATTTTATTTAATATTATCTATATTTCATAAGTTAGACAATAACTTAAAAATATGCTGATCATTTAACGGTTTAAGAATCATATTATTGATGTTCCATCATTTACAGAATAGTACCAGGATGTTTAACTAACAGAAAATAGATGAAAGGGAGTCCCTGTATTACCTATATACCTATGATGGAGAGCTGACATGTTTTGGAATTGTTACCTGGTGAGAATAATTCATAGTTAGGTAAATGTGGATTATCTCATCTATGAACCAAATTTCAAGAAATATTGAAATGACAGTTCCAGACAAGATTCTCAAGTCTGGCAGCTTCGAAATCTACCTTAATGGATATACTTAAGCAAAACTTTAGGAAGTTTGTGTAAACCTGAACAACATATACTATCACTTTCATGAGAGAGTTTACTAACTTTATTAAGAAATGTAATTTCCTAGACCTAAATCAGTTTAATTCTCGTAGAAAATTTTCATGATAAGAAATGATTTATTTATTTATTTATTTATTTATTTATTTATTTATTTATTTATTTATTTATTTATTTATTTAGAAATTACAATATCCAACGGGACAAAGTCCAAAAGACAAACTAACATTAAATATAAAAATATAAATACTACATAACATAGAGCAATCAAAATATAAAATCCAGACAAAAAACTTAAGGATAAACAATAACAGACTGATAAAACAAATAAGCTAACAAACATATACAAGATAAGGATTACATTTACTAGACAAACAATTTTTTTATGTCATTCATACAATGAAAAAATATATCAAGTCGATCTTCATACTTCTGGTAATTGGAAATCATTTGATATAGGGGAGATGCTATTAGTAAGTTGGTACGAGGTGTGGGTAATTGTAAAACGGAGTGAAATCTAGAATTAAGTCTAGGAACATGATATAAAATCCTTGAGACTAACGAGTCTGCATTTAACGTGTTATTTATGATTTTAAAAAGGAATATAATTGAAAACATAATTCGCCTACGACAGAGGCTATTAAAATTAAAACAAGAAAGCAATAAATCTTGAGGTGTACCACGAGGAGGATAAAATCCATAACTAATAAATGAATAGTCTTTAAAAATCTCCGTTGTACTTTCTCTAAATGAATATTATAGATATTATAAATGGGACTCCAAACAACCGATGCATATTCAAGTTTGCAACGCACAAATGCTGCATACAATATATTTAGAATCTTTACGTTCTGAAAGTCCTTAGAATTACGCAAAATAAAGCCTAAATTCTTATAAGCAGATTTGGTTACTAAACTAATGTGGTCGTCAAACAATAATCTGGTATCGAAAGTAACACCAAGGTCAGTAAATTGCGTAACTCTATTTAAAAAAGATTCACCAATTTTATAATCAAAATCTAGATTAATTTTGCGTCGACTGTAAGTCATAAATTTACATTTACTTACATTCAGAGGTAGATTATTACATGAACACCAATTGTGTAATCTGTCAAGATTATCTTGTAATGTAGTACAGTCAGTAGATGATTTAACTTCCAAGAATAACTTCAGGTCGTCCGCATATAGTAAATAGTTGACATCGAGGCATTCAGTTAAGTCATTAATAAAAATAATAAATAATAGTGGTCCCAGAATTGACCCTTGCGGAACTCCTGAAGATTGATGGAATTTACATGATTGAAAGCCTCGATACTGCACAAATTGGTACCTATTACTAAAATAGGATTTAAACAGAGTTAATAGAGCTGGAGATATACCATAAGACTCCAATTTCAAAGTTAATAAATTGTGATCAAGCCGATCGAAAGCTTTAGAAAAGTCGGTATACACAACATCAACCTGACTTCCTGCACCCAAAGCTTCAGCAATAAATTGGGTTTTCTCAACTAGATTTGAGGTAGTTGAACGACCACTCATAAATCCATGTTGGTACGGAGATATATATTTTTCAATATGAAAATAAAGTCGATTGTGTAAGATAATTTCTAGAATTTTTGAAAAGTTACTTATAATAGCTATGGGCCGACAATTAGTTATGTCGTTTTTAGTCCCTTTTTTATAAACGGGGCATATTCGCGACTCTTTCCATACTTGTGGATATTCTTTATACTTAATTATAGAATTAAATATGATTTTTAAAGGTTTTGCAAAAATTGTTTTACAGTCTTTTATTAAAAATGCAGGAATTAAATCAGGCCCCATTGTAAAATTACCCTTCATTCTCTTAATTGCATTTATTATGTCATCTTCGGTAACCTCAAAAACACAAAGAGTATTAGAGCCAACAGAGGGCAATGTGGGCGAACAACTATTAACATTGTGACTAGGTAAAAAAGAATCCGAAAAATAATTGGCAAAAGCATTGACAATATCAGAAGGATTATTTAACTGGATACTATTATAATTCATACAAGATGGAATAGAGGTAGAATTAGATCTTGAATTAATATAGGACCAAAATCTTTTAGGATTAGAGGATAGATCATTAACTATTGAATTTTGATAATTTTTAAATGCTAAACCAATGTAATATTTAACTTCAGTTTTTAATTCTCTAAATCTGCTGTAATCATCAATGTTATTTGTGGATTTATATTTACGCCAAAGTTTATTTTTTAATTTAATTTTATTAATAATTTTGCCACTAATGATAACATTATTTTAGTGATTTTTTTTTATTTAACCTTTGGCATTAATATTTATTTAACACAAGCAAACGAATGAGGTCAAAATATTGTGATAAATAGGTAGGTATATTTGATAGGTATAATAGTTGAGGTTGTAATATTTCCTGAATATTTATGAAATTCCGAATAACCGTGTTCCATGAATTTATGAATCAATAAATCAGGAAAGTGTAATATGCTGCTGTACAATATGGCATTAAGAATTTTATTCTCAGAAATGATTAATTATTCAATATGGAATAAAATAATTGAAATGAATAAAGGGTGAGCAGCAACATGGTTCTTGTTTTGAATGTGACTAAAATAGTTTGGATTTATAGTATTACCTATCATTTAGTAGAAAGCCAGCCAGGTACAAAGTATAGCACTAAATTCTAAACAAACCAAAAATTAAATCACAACGCAATATCAAAAATATAAAGATAAAAGATAAAGAGAGATAAGTTTTAAAATTAGCTAT
Source organism: Anoplophora glabripennis (assembly GCF_000390285.2). Lineage (NCBI taxonomy): Eukaryota > Metazoa > Arthropoda > Insecta > Coleoptera > Cerambycidae > Anoplophora > Anoplophora glabripennis. Next base: position 616,314 of record NW_019416308.1, on the reverse strand, counting down.
AAAACAAGATAATGGAATTAGAGGGTCTTTAAAAATATACAATTCAGAACAATTTTGTTACAATGACATTCAGTATAATTTTTCTATTATTTTATAACATAGCAAATTTTTAATATTGTTGTAGTTTTAAATGCAAGTGAAGAGAAGTGGAAGCTATTGACAGCAAATTTCAAAAAGCGTGTGGTATTGGGTGTTAAAAATGTTTAACAGTTCTATTCAATTCCGTTTGATCCAATTTTTTCACGAAACTCTTCATATTAAACTTAGACAATACTAGATTGTTCGGAAACATGTACTAGGTTCTGAATTAACATCAAATTATAACTTTAATATTTTCCAATTACGTAGGTAATACAAAAAATCTTTTATCTTTTTAGAAGGTATAAATTGTCAATTAGAGATCGAAAGTTTTGCTAACGAAAACAGAATTTTTCGGAACGCAAACTGTGTAATATACAGGGTGTTTCAGAAAGACCTCCAGTAAATTTAAGGGGTGATAGTACGACAAAAACTAAGAATTTTTTGTCTTATGAACTATTGCTCTTCTTGTTTTCGAGATACAGAGCGACAAAATAAAATTTTTTAAATAGAATTTTTACGAAAATTTCCAAACGGTACGAAATATTTTTATAAAATTAGGTATTCCAGGGTTTTTAAGGACGCCAAATACGTTAGTCTAATTATTTTTTGGATATTTCATAGAGGGCGCTAATTACGCTACATTCCTATTACATTTTAGGTTCTAATTTTTTTAGGTTAGGTTTTTTGCCATTCGGGCTCCAATTTCTAATCTACAATTTTATTTTCTAAAAATAATATACTCTTGTTAGAACTTCTTAATGTGGACGGTTTTGTCGCTCTGTATCTCGAAAACAAGAGGAGATAGACATATACAGGGTGTCCCTGGAAAGGATGGACAACGCTTGATCACAGGTTCCTTGGATGAAAACAAGACTATTTAGCCCAACTTACCTATATACAAAAGTGCACGCCTACTGAGATATAGCCTTCTAAATATAGAACAGATAACCTAGATTTTTCAAATAATTTGAAAACTGTTTTTCTTAGAAACTTCAAATTTGGTACACATATTTTTTTATATAAGGGCAATGTAAATATAGAATTTGGTGAGAATACATATACAGGATGTTCTCTTTCTAGTGCCTGTGCGCCACTGGCTATCCCGTAACTTTTTTGTATGTACGCCAATGACGACAGAATTTATATTTTTAAAAATAAGCACTATTTTAGAAGATTTTTTGCCTCTTACAAAATTTTGATATCGTTTATGGATTTCGAGTAAAATTGGCATTTTTTACACATTAAATAATATAAAATCAGTTTAAGATAAATAGAACATTCTAGTACGAGGTGCCATATAACAGAGAAACAAATTCATAACAATAATTAAAAGGTTCTGTGTCAAGCTAGCTGTGATTTAATTTTAGCTTACTTTGTTTTTTATTGCAATTTATACTTTTGCTGAACAAACTGATATGTTAGTAGTTTTGGGTTATTGTGAAGGAAATTGTTGTGCTACTGTTCGAACATATGCTGAAAGATTTCCTAATCGAAGAATTCCAAATCATAAAACATTTGCTAATGCGGAGAGACGCCTTCGGGAAACAGGACGTTTCTTACCTGTAACATTAAATCGTGGATAGATAATGTACGGCCGGAATTATTCAGCTGGAGGAACAAATTTTGGAAAGGGTCGAAGAAATTCCTCAAGTAAATAAATGGCGTTTAGCGGCAGAGGTTGACTTTCAAAAAGTTCCTTTAATAGAGTATTAAAAGACCAGATATTACAAATTACAGGTATTACAAGGTGCAGGTAGGTATTACAGGTTATATAAAGGTCTAACAGGTGGATAGGTAGAGGAAATAACGTATTATGTAATTATTTCATTTGGGGAGCGTTGAGGACCACAGTTGAAAATAACTTTTCAGTAATTACAGAAAACGAATATGGGAAAGAATACAACATGAAAATAATGTTATGAGAAGTAATGCACAATTATTGGATAATTTCTAAAGTTCGAAGAACTAATGTTTGCGTTTAAGAACAAGAAAGTAACTTTGAGCATTTACTGTGTGGGTACACATGTTCGCAAGTGACCCATTTTTAAGCGTTACGTCAAGGACGCCGCCGGACGTACCAGCGCACAGTGGTCGGAAATCCGAAAAAGCTGGACAAAAGTCCAAAAAGACTTGCAGTCAAAAATCTCAAATTCAAGATGGCTGATACAAAATGGCCGATATATCACGTTAATTTATTGAATCTAATTGAAATTTCGAGTGCTTCTGGTATTGAGGTCGCGTAAAACGTATGTAAGATCGAAGTTTTAGGTTTTTGAGGTAATTAATTATTATTAATAAAGTACGAAAGGTAAATATCTGCGATATAAGACATGTATTAGGAATGAATTCGTCATTTCGAACGAAATAATTTCTAAATAATTTTGAAGCTTATTCTTGTTATAAAGCTTATTCTAATTATTTAGCTAATTCTAATACACATGAGTCATTCGCATCGTCATCACCTGTCACATAACCGTCAGAGCATGAAAATATTATCCATAGCTTCGGTTGAAAAGCTTTTCTCATTTTCATCTATCTTGCACCTTTTTAAAAAAGGTTGATCAAAAATGATGATTTGCGTTTCTAAATTCTCTTGGAATTTTTCTTTCAAAAATCGAAAAATTTATTTTTTCATTCACGTAATTTTACTGGTGCCTGATCCTGTTGAAAATGATAAATTATGAATTCAAAGATCATAGATAATAAGTTCATCTATAATTTTTTTCATTTTATTTTCGTATTCTTCTCAGCAAATCCTTTCATTTGATACCCATATCATGGGGGTGCACAAACAATAACTGGTCCGCCATCTTTGGGAGTACGCCATATTGGATTTAAAATGGCGTCACTTAGCTAACCATGCATTGTCATCCAAACTAAAAGTGTATGCAAAATTTCAGCTCAATCGGTTGGGGAAACTGTTTTAAAATTTTGTTGCAAAGTGTGACCCATACTAACAAGCCAACTTAAATAAAAGCTTGTAAAAATATGATAAATGGCACACGAAAAAGGTGCATGTTCATAAAAAAAACAATTTGAATTAGAAACGCTCGTTTGGAACGCGAAGAGACACTAAAACGCTAGCTATTGTATACCTAACTAAGGCCTCTTACAATAGTAAATTCGGCCGTACATAGAGGCACAAAAAATGACTCAGAACCCCAATCCGGAAAAGTCCGGTGGTTTTCTCTTTTGATATATGAAATTGACACTCCTGTCCGCATTTTCCAACTTTCAATAGTGCAGGATCTCTTGGGATCACAACTATTTCGATAATTTATGATTCATGTGATTTGAAATCGATGAAAATTGCAAGACGTTTTTATTAAAACAATAAAAATATGCATTTCGAAAAATGAGGTTCTAAATAAGCAAATGTATTCTACTTAACTCCATGAACACCCTCTCTATTGCACACAACGATTCGTACTCTAGTAAAAATTTGCACGTATTTTCAATTCACCGCTTTTCCAGGGGTCAGTGGCAAGTGAAATATGCTAATGTGTCGCAGCATACTGAAGTATTAACGCAAACCAACGACTTTGAAATTTCGACTTTTGTCCAGCTTTTCGGAATTCCGACTTCTGTGCAGCGTTTCAGGAAGGGTCTAGGGCGGAGTACTGGCGTCGGCCCCCAGATGTGGACTCATATACCTACGACCGACTCCACACACAGAGGACTCTCCAACGAACACTCACACCGTCAACACGTCTTTTCCTATACAAGTTTTCTAAACATTAGTTTTCAATAAAATTCTTTATTATTACCGTTGAGAGAGCGTTTTATTCTTGCTGTGCAGCGAAAGCAACCCTGTAATATTATTTTAATGTGATTACAAATATCAGTTTATTTAAAATGTTAATGTTGGCTTCCTTACATTATTAGTTTATATTGTTTATTTAAAATATTAGTGTTGATTTATATTTTATTTATTGATAATACTAATACCAAAAATGTGTAGTTATTTTTTTTAATGTGTCGTTTTTTCATTATTATTCCCTGCTTTGGGGCTGCAGTTATAAATAATTTTTTATAAATCGGAATTTTTGCCTATATTAATGTACAAAAAATGCGAATTTTACTCGAAATCCATAAACGATATCGAAATTTTGTAAGAAGCAAAAAATCTTCTAAATATGCTTATTTTTTAAAATATAAATTCTGTGGTCATTGGCGTACAAAAAAGTTACGGGATAGCCAGTGGCGCACAGGCACTAGAAATAGAACATCCTGTATATGTATTCTTTCCAAATTCTATATTTATATTCCCCTTATATAAAAAAATATGTGTACCAAATTTGACGTTTCTAAGAAAAATAGTTTTCAAATTATTTGAAGAAAATCTATTCTATATTTAGAAGGCTATCTTAGTAGGCGTGCACTTTTGTATATAGGTAAGTTAGGCTAAATAGTCTTATTTTCATCCAAGGAACCTGTTGTCCCTACTTTTCAGGGACACCCTGTAGTTCATAAAACAAAAAATTCTTATTTTTTGTCGTACTATCACCCCCTGAATTTACTGGAGGCCTTTCTGAAACACCCTGTGATTATTATGTCTTGAAGAACTAGCTATTTTCTCAGTGTGAGTTATTTATATATTTTTTCTTTTCAGTATGACCGAAATGCCCAAATAAATAAAAAAGACAAAAATAAAATGCTGCAAATAAATATTTAGGGAAAATATCTTAAATATAAGCATATATGAGCATAAAAAATGAAATAATCATTCTTCCTCTAATCGCGGAATCCATTACGTGTACTTAAATGATTCAGAGAGCTTGTTATGCTAGGGAGTGAGGTGATACAATATTGACCAAGTACCTTAGAAAGGAATATATATTGGTAATAATGGTACATTGTTTATTTAGTTCTCACCAATGGTATTACCTAGGTGTATTTAGTGCCTTGTATCTGCCCTGGGTTCAACAACTGTTGATTACTAGTATATAAGAAGAACAAGAACTTTAAATTTGTAGGGTAAAACTAAAAAACTGTTTCAATTGCACTTTGTAAATTCATAATAAACTTCTATTGATATGAAAAGTTTTCCTGCAGTTTTTCTGTTAATTTCAGTTACTTAATTCTGTAAAGTTAATCAAAAGTATTGCGAAACGTACGTTTTAAGAACTATATTTGAAAGAAGGTATCATATTTCGATGTGGGCAATAGACTGAAAATTCAGCATCATATTTTTTTAATATACATGAGTAGGTTAACACTGGTTGCACACGTATGTGCTGTGAAGCATACAGCTGCACTGAACTAAAATAGAAGTTCGTAACACCACAATTTTTATCATATTTAAAAACAGTTCATCGATTTTGTGAGATAAAATCACAACACAATTCTTAAACGAAAAAGTTTGTTTTTTTACTTAGGCATATTTCTAACATTTAGAAGCGATAAGCGCCTTTTACTTTTATACAGGGTGTTAGTAAATAAGTGCGACAAATTTCAGGGGGTGATTCTACATGAGAAAATAATGGCAATTTGATTATAAACGTATGTCCGCAAATGGTTCGTTTTCCGAGATACGGGGAGTCAAAGTTTTTCTTAAAAACTGACGATTTAATTTATTGCTCTGAAACCGGTCGAGATGTGCAAATGAAATTTGGTGGGTTTTAAGAGGTAGTTATTACGCATTTTTTGACGTGCAATTAAGAATTTTATGTTCATCATTGGCGCGCGTACGGGTAATCTCAATTTTTTTAAAGAAAAAAATTGTACGCCACTGAGATATTACAAATTCCTCGTTCAATTTGTGCCAAAAAATCTCACTTGCCTTTTCTTCGTATGGGGCACCGTTTTGATGCAAAAAATTAAACATCTTAACGCGTATTTTTTATTTCTTTAATACATTACCTAGTAGGCTACTGTCAACAATTTGTCTGTTAAATACGAATATTTTTAAGAAATGTCAAATTAGCGTTTCGTCATTATTAATTTATTAAGCTTTTAATTTGCTATAACATTAGTGTTAATAAGTAATTAATTTTTCTTTTATCGAAAAGAATGGAAAATTTTACAAATGCGGAATTGTCAGACATGCATTTTGTCTATGGTCGAAGTAATGGAAATGGTCGGCAAGCTCGACGATTGTAAGCTGAGCTGTATCCAGGACGTAGGGTACCTCATCACACAATATTTGCTCGTATTTATCAACGTTTGCGCGAAAATGGTTCATTTAAGAAACAAACGGTTGACTGTGGGCGCCCTCGAGAAGTACGAACTGTGCAAATAGAAGAAGCAGTTCTCGAGTTAATTGCGGAGTCACCTGAAACAAGTACTCGAAAAATTGCCAACATATTGAATGTAAGCAACTTCACTGTATTTAAAATTCTTAAAGAACAGCAATTGTATCCGTTTCATATTGAACGTGTGCAAGCTCTACTACCTAGAGACTTTTTTCCGCGCCTATTTTTTTGCCAATGGATTAATCATCAAATCGCTCAAATTCCTAATTTTTTAAATGCCGTTTTGTTTACTGACGAGGCTACTTTTGGACGACAGTATATACGAAATTTCCATAACAATCACTTATGGGCTGAGGAAAACCCCCATGGAATCTTTGAAGCTCATTTTCAGCATGACTGACATGACTGCTTAGCAGGCTTGCAGAGAATCTCTAATTAACTTCCACAATAATCATTTATGGAGCGACGAAAATCCTCACGTCATTCGAATAACAAATTTTCAGCATGTGTTCTCAATTAACGTTCATGCTGGCATTATTGGCGACACGCTCATTGGTCCTATTAGGCTACCAAATAGACTATATGGCCAGTCTTACCTTATTTTTTTATGATATGAATTTGTTAGATGAAGTACCACTGGATGTGCGGAGGAACCTTTGGTTCTATCATGACGGCGCTCCGGCACATTTCGCTCCATCCAGTGGCCCGCCCGTTCACCGGACTTAAATCCTCTGGACTTCCACACTGGGGGTAATGTTAAGGAGCTGATTTACGTAACTTCAGTAAATTAGATTGATGAATTATGGCAACGAATTCAACAAGCCTTTCAAACAATTCGTAATACGCCCGAAATTTTTTAAAGAATAAGAAGATCCTTAGCTCGGAGGGTAGAAACGTGTGTCGAATCACAAAGTGATCACTTCCAGCACCTACTCTATATTTTACATTATTTCCAGTTATACAATTTTTATCATTACGTTTTCACCCTTAAAGTTGATTATTGTTTACGTTATTTCATTCTGACAAAATTAGTTGAATCACCCTGTATATGGGAGTCAGTGCCTATGGAGATATTAAACCTTGCGCGATATATCACCACGAACATTTTTCGTATCTTCTACCTAAAACTGTTTTAGGTAAAAACTTTTGAAGCGATATGTTTTCAGTTAAGAGCAATATATTCCCTGAATATGTAACAAGATATACGGGATAACATTGTTACGTCTCCACCATTTCGTTCATCATATAGATTTTTTAAGCACCCCAATGGCTATTTAAATTTTCTAATATAAAATTGTTGGCACCTTAGGCACTGAATGAGCTGAAAATACAAAGTTCAAGAATTTGGTTAATATAAATGTGGAAGAGCGACTAATATTAGTATGGGTATTATTCTCAAAAATGTGTTTTAATGCCAATGAAATAGCCGTAATATTTTTAGATTACATTTTAAAAAGAAATATAATTTAGTTTTCTTATTTTTATGAGCACAATAATTTCTCTAAATATAACAACATATTAACACCCCGTACGTTTAAGGTTCACGGTTTTCCTATTTTATTTGAAATTCATATCAAATATTAAAATTATTTTATTTAATTAAGTATATTATTAGATAGTCATAGATGAACAAACAAAAATGTTATGGGGTAAGTGTAATGAACACAATCATGTACGAGTTAAGAAGTCTTTAGCTAAAACAATATATAAGTGACATTTATCGGCTATATCTCAGTAGGAATTGACTTTTTAAGGTTCTATTCTAAACTTTGTTATTTTAAACAAAGGAATATAAAGTCCAGCGGTATGCTTCAATTTTCTGAGACACCCTATATGAACACCCATTTTAACTAATTGAGTAGTATAAAATTCATTCACTTATTCAGACTAATATTTTTAAAATTTATTTTTTATACAAGCCATATATCGGTAAGATAACGATGTAGGTATGGGATTAAATTTAGATTAGAAGTTATTTATGAAGAATGTCGTTCGAACTTATAAATTCTGTAATTGTCGATAAGGAATATATTTCATTATTTTGAATTCTTAAGAATTTAAATTCTATGTACATATTTGCAAATATTGAGGAACGATGCGTTTGAAATACCTACATTTTAAAGGATTTATACAAAAATAACACCTTTTACATTGGTCTGCAAATAGATCTATTGCATCCCCTTCTCATATTGGACCCCGCAGGTTCCTTATGGAAAATGGCTTTCAACCGATAGTTTTGAAACTTTGGATTTGAATAATTCTCGAAGCGTAGATAAAAAGTTATCATAGGCTGAGAAAATTATATTTTCCGAGATATAGTCGATGAAAGCTAGGAGTTATAGCACCGCGAGGTTTAAATTAAAGAAGTTTCTTAGATTGAAAGGTCAAATGAAAAGAAGCGGTGCAATCTGTCCCAAACACATATTCTTTACGTTATCTGGGTCACTCAATCCGAATCTGCCATCCATTCGGCTGTGCGGATGAGTTTCAAGGTCACATCAAGATCAAATGAAGGTCATTGTAAGATCATTGCAAATGTAATCTGTCTCAAACATATGTAATCATATTATAATAATATTAAGTAATATTTTATTACAGATTTCTATTATATTGTATTGCGCATTTGCAAAATATACAGTGAGCAGTCTTAAGAGGATAACACGTTGACATAACTAATGAATATTTGATGTCTTGCAGCATTTCGGAATCTTGAGAAAATTCGTACTCTTAGAAATCCTGGTTCATCTATATGTTCATCCAATTGAAATTCATCATCATTTTCCCTAAGCACCTTCTGTATACTGTATACCCTGTATAGCATCTGTATACCCGAATGGACGGCTGATTCAGATTCAGTAACCCCGACAATTTAAGAAATATGTGTTTTGGACAGATTGCACGGCTTCTTTTCATTTGACCTTACAATGAGTCTTCTTCAATTTATACCTCGCGGTACCTACTATAACTCCTACCTTTCGGCGACTAAAAATATAATTTTCTCAGCTTAGTGCCTATGACAACTTTTTATCTAAGCTTCGAGAACTATTCAAATCCAACTTTTCAGAACTATCGGCTGAAAGCCATTTTCCATAAGGAACCTGCGGGGGGGAATTTATACATGCTTCATTTGGATTGTTTTATTAATAAAATAAATTATGTTTGAAAAATGGAAAATAAATTATAAATACATACTACATTGATGCCCATTTTTTGCATAGAAAGATAAGACACAAATTATTGTTGATGCTAAAAGCATATCCAAATTAATCTATTATCAAATATTAATTAGTATTAAGTAAATGTAAGTGGGCAAATTATCGATGACACTAATGCACAGTTTAGTTGCGAACTTGATATAAAACGTGCGCTGAGAGAACACTATAATACAAAGTTCAGAAAAGTTCAGAAAAAAACGAGTTGAAATTATCTCATCTCATGGCTAGCTCTTTGAGAATCCATAGGCGTATCTGTTTAGAAGACAACAGGATATAAAAAATATGTAAAAAAAGATAATAAAACATAACATCCATTATTTTTTATACTTACACTTGTATTAGAGTTTCGCGCCCGAATTTCTTCATACAGGGATGGCCAGAAGTACGGAATAAAATTCATATCTTTTGAATGAGTTAATTTTGTTTAAAACGCCGAAACACGTTAACTGATTTTGATATTTTCCCATCTTTCGGTTATATAATAACTAATTTTTCTTCAACCCCCTAACCCCCAGCTACCCCTACTTCTTTTTTCAAATGGAAACATAAGGCATTAGGGGGCTCGTTGAAAAGCTTATAGAAAATCGAATCCAACCATACCAAATAAACAAGTTTTATTTTTTCAAAAGCAAGATTTTTAGGGTTGTATAAAACACCTACTTAACAAGTGAAATAAAATTTAATTATCTTCAGTGTTATCCTTCATGAATTTGCACAGAATAAAATAAAGAATTTGAAACTGTACCTATCACTGCTAACGCAAAAAAGATATATTTTTTATGTTGCGTTTTTTTGGTGCCTCTTACTTACCAAGTCTGTCTGGTTAATTTTTCGCTTTAGTTGTAAATTGTAGTTTGAAATGTTACTATTGTGTCAAAATCAAGTTATTTACTGAATTGCAATGGTATTGTCGGAAAGGCAACGCATCGAAATCTTGATATTGCTTGGATGTGGAGACAAAATAAGAAGTCAGGCTGAAGTGCGCGATTTATTTAATGCGAAATATCCCGAAAACCAAATCTCGCAAGGGACAGTTAGTAAAATATTTCACAAATTTGAGGAACACGGTACAGTACAGACATTGCCCAAAACTGGACGGGCACGTGCTTTGAATGAAGAAAAGAAATTAGACATTGCATTAGAACTTGTTGAAAATCCTCATACTTCAACTGTTTCATTGGCCCGCAATCACGATGCTTCTCGAACTGCAATTCGAATGTTTCTGAAACAAGAGAAATACCACCCCTATAAGGTATGTCTTGTCCAAGAGCTTTTGGAAGACGATTATGATAGGCGATTACAATTTTGTGAGGAAATGATGAGACGGTGTGACGACAATAATGGTTTTCAACGAGACGTACTTTTTTCGGATGAAGCTACGTTTTATTTAAATGGAGTGGTTAACAGGCACAACTATCGCTTTTGGTCCCAGGAAAATCCACACTGGACATGCGAATCGCATACGCAGCATCCACAAAAAGTTAATGTATGGGCAGGTATCATCAACAACAGAATCTTGGGCCCATTCTTTTTTGAAGAAAATCTTACTGCCGCACGCTACCTGGATTTCCTAACATTTGACCTGATACCTGCTCTAGCTGTGATTTTCCCTCATGAAATTGATCCAGATATACCGAATGAAAGAATTTGGTTCCAACAAGATGGCGCTCCCCCACATTTTGGTATTGATGTTCGAAGATACTTAGATGAAATGTTTCCAAATCGCTGGATTGGTAGACGGGGTACAGTTGAATGGCCGCCAAGATCCCCCGACTTAACACCCCTGGATTATTTTCTTTGGGGATATTTGAAAGAAAGAGTCTACCAGGACAGACCGGATAATATTGAGAATTTAAAGAACAAGATTAGGGCGGAGATGCATAATTTACCAGCTGAAGTCATTCAGAATGCTGTGGACAGCTTTTACTATCGTCTTGGAGAATGCCAAATAGTGAATGGAGGACATTTTCAGCATTTGCGACATTGAGTTTATTTTTGTAAATTATCTAGTTGTTTCAATTTCTAAATGAAAAAAAACTTGTTATTGAAAAAATAAAACTTGTTTATTTGGTATGGCTGGATTCGGTTTTCTATAAGCTTTTCAACGAGCCCCCTCATGCCTTATGTTTCCATTTGAAAAAAAAAGTAGGGGTAGCTGGGGGTTAGGGGGTTGAAGAAAAATTAATTATTATATAACCGAAAGATGGGAAAAAATCAAAATCAGTTAACGTGTTTCGACGTTTTAAAAAAAATTACTCATTCAAAAGATATGAATTTTATTCCGTACTTCTGGCCATCCCTGTATACATTTTTATTATTAATTTCGCATCGCATAGGTTAAACCGTTTACTAGCAACAGACTGTTTGCTACAACCGGCACTATGATCCATTTTATTTTATTTATAACTACGTTTTAAAACGTCCCGGTTGTATTTTTTTAATTTATAAATTTATTACAGCCACGGAATTTGCACCCCTCGCGTACGTTTATCCCACCGATTACACCCACTAAAAAAGCATTTCCCTATAGTATTAATAAGTGCAATAATAGACACATAGATCGATGTTCAGTGTCACTCGGCACATTTAATACAAGACAAATAATATTGAACCGTTATAAAAATAATTTTATATTTTATATGCTTTATGGTAATAGTGTCTGAGTCACTCTCTAATTTCGACAGCGTAGTATAGTTATTTATTGTGTAATAAAGTAATAACAGCCTTTTTATACTTTCTTTAAAGTTAGTGCTGTTTTGTTAGTGAAGTTATTAAAAATTTATATTTGTCTCTTTCAGAGTTCTCTTATTCCTTAGGAAACATACACTTGATTTGTTATCTATAACGAACTACTTGTCGATTTGATAAGTCTTCCAGTTTTCCAGAAATTTTTCACAACAAAAACTTTAATGTGGCCAAGTAAAAGACAGTTGCAGTACATGCTCATAAATATACTAATTAAAGGGGCACAAACCTACGATGAGCGGTCATTTAACACCGGCTGTCAGCTGTAGTCATCAAATATATGTATATATTTATATTGTCAGAGATCGTTAATTATCATGTACGAATAAGATGCATGCTTAATACAAATATTTATCTAGAGACATCTTTAACGACATTTACTGTTGCTAAAGAATCCTTAATATAATAATGATTTTAAATATTACCTAATTTTTTTCGAAAAATATAAAATAAATTTAAGAATTAAATAAGGCGGTAATGGTTTTAATGGAATAACTTTTTACTGACTCAGGAATCGCACATTGTAAAAAACAGAAAACTAGAAAAAAAAACATACTTTACTCTAGGTATACCGTGTTGACACCATTTATCGATTACAATGCAGAAAACAGTGCTTAAAACAAGTAGAGAACTTGTATTCACAAAGAAGTAAACGTCTGCAACGAGCAATGTGCTCTTCTTGCTTATTATTCAAGACTTGCATTATCTATTTCTTTTTTTTATGATTATATTTACTTTCCAATGAAGCTGTGGATAGAGCGATATATGTATAAAGGGTGTCCCAAAAGTAATGCAGTGAAAAGTCATTACAAGTACGGAGGGTGTGTAGCTGAGACTGTGCGCAAATTGCGTGGAATTTTCGATAGAAGGAATGCCCTGAATGAAACAGCTGTAAAAAGATTAGTTGCTAAATTTGAACAGGTTGGGTTGCAGACAATAAAAAAACAGGCCGGCCTCGTACCTACTGGCCGTTCAGTTACGGTGAGTGATAATGTGGCAGAAAATCCCGTAACCTTAGTTTGCCATCGGTCATTGCAATTAAACATTTCAAAAGGCACATTGCAGCGGATTTTAACAATAGATCTACATCTATGTCCATTCAACATTTAGCTAACCCAGGAATTGAAACCATTTAATGCTTGGGACATCTGTTGATTGATCTTAGTGGGTATCTGAACAAGCAAAACTGTCGAATTTGGGCCAGAGACAATCCTTGAGTCAGAACGACTACTGTAGGTATACCCAAAGAATGACGGCGTGGTGTGGATTTTAATAAATAGATCTAAACATATTTAAATCAATATATTTCAGCATTCAGTTCTTTTAAAAGCAAATATACGGAAAGATATAAAAATTATGTAAATATCGAAACAGAAATACTACAAAATAATAATATAAAATTCAAAATTAAGAATTTTCCTAAGTAAACTGCAAATTAAATACTATTATTTCCGTTTTATTAGGAAAATGTACATTGAGAGTAAGTATGTCAATCTCAAATTTTGCATAAATATGTCAACGCCATAGTACAGTATGGAAAACTGTAACGATGAGTAGTGACTTTATTAAATAGGTACTCTTTTCTCTCAAAACTATGTAATTCTATTGAGAAGGAAGAAAAACTATTTCAAACCGGTTGTACATAAATAATAATAAAATAAGGCATATTTGACACAAACATTAAATACTTCATAATAGTTGCTAAACTATTAATTTCACTTCATCATACTAAATTACATGAAGCTTTAATTAAACAACAAATCACTCTTGTTGTTTGAAAGCTTTCCGAATCGAAATAAAATGCTGTTTTAGCGAACATAATTACGGACCTTTTCGCGAACAGTAGGTAAATATAAACACACAACACATAAATAATTCTAGGCATGGTATTTGTTTATGCAGCCGTTTTTTATTTACATTGCGATAATGTCAATATTGAATTATGACTATAGATGAATGCGATCTATTTTTATTAAATAATTGGCTGTAACTGTGTACACAATAAATTAATATAGTTTATAGTAGTTCAGTTTATTGGCCTTATTGTTATTCAGTTTTGGTGAAAGCCGAGGTGAAAGGTAATTTCTGTTAATTTATTTTTAAATATTTTTACTATACTGTACTGTACTGTAAAAGAAGTATACTGATCCTTGAGCTAAAAAGAGTTCTTATTAATAAAGAAGAAAAAATCAAGAAACATAAATAGAAATTCCTTCTAAAACGAATCTCCTAAAAAGTCGATACTAACTTTGTAATCGGAGCCCCATTTACGCCAGATTTGATAATGATGGTTTGCAGCTTCTGTTCGCAATTTTCGTACAAAATATGGTCGCAATAGTAATTTAACTTCATCATCTGTGAAGAGATTAATTGAAATATTCAGAGAAACTGGATCGATTAGTGACCTTAAACACTCTGGCCGTCATGGAAGCAGTTCGTGGGAGTGTTGCTGAGAGTATAGAAAACTATGAAACAGTGAATGGTGATTTTTCGAAAATCATCTTCAGTGACAAGGCTCATTTTCCATCTTGATGGCTTCGTTAACCAACAAAATTGTTGCACGTGGATGTCAGAAAATCCATGAGTGATTGTTGAGAAACAAATGCCTCCACAAAGTGTCACTGTTTGGTGCGGATTTTCGGCTGGAGGCATCATCGAACCATTCTTCTTCGAAAATGCGGCTGGTCAGGCAATAACAGTTAATGGTGCTCGGTATAGCGCCATGATAATCCAGTTTTTTGTGCTTAAATTGCAAGATATGAATGTCAATTACTGGATGAATAATTTCCTGGTCGTGTAATTTCCCGATTTGGTGATCGAAATTGTCCGCCCAGATCATGCGATTTAAAGCCGTTGGAGATTTTTTGGGAAGTTTTTTGAAGTATATGATTTATTCCAACAAACCCACGACCACCCACGCGTTGATGGAGGTAATTGAGGCGCTGTATTAATGAAATTCAGCCTCATTTATGCAAAACGATCATGGAAAATTTCGACAAAAGAGTGCGTATGTGCCAGCAAAGCCATGGAGGCCATTTACCCGATAAGCTATTCCAAACATAACTCTGTATTGTCTACTTTATAAATGAATAATAAAATACAATTTTTAATTAGAGTTTTGTTTTCTTTCAAAATTACTTCTTGCGTGAATCTTGGGACATCCTTTATATCATTTGAAAATTATATGTGGCGTTTTCCATTCCATAACGTAAGGAGGAGGGCATTTAATTACCTTTCACTCCCATATGTTTTAAATAGGTATTGACGGTTTCTACTTATGTTATTTTGAATGTTTTTCTTTTATATGTAACTAACCTTACTTGTCCATTCAATTTATTTTGAATTAAGATTAATAAATAAAAAAGTAACCAGCAAATTATTATGTCATTAGTTCTTTTTAATTTAAATTTAGTTTATCTCGCAGTCAAATATAAATCTAAAATAACATCTATTTTGTAAAAAAAATATAGGTAGTGATAGGAAGTATAGCTCCCAAAAGAAACTGTAAGCCAATTATATTTTTAACTTTTTATGGCTACACAGCATTTAAAATCGCTATTTAAAGAAAAAACATTCACACAATTTTTGCGTAAATGAATATTTCAGATATGTTTTAAATGTATGTCTTTGTGATAATTTGAATGAAAAAGTTGATCAGTTGTTTAATTGTATTTCAAAATCTAGTGACGTTAGATTCTAGGTTATTAATGACGCAACTCCTAAAGTCATGACAGGCTTAAAAAAAACACCCTTTGAAATGAATAAATTAAATAAAATAACATGTTGCTTTATGCGGATTAATAATAATAAATTTTTCTTAACTCTATTATCTGCTCAAACAAGTGGAATAAAAAAGGGCATCTCTTCTGTATTTTCAAGGTAAACATAAATTATCTCATTAACCGTTCATTTAATACCTTTTATTTAATATTTCCTCCTAAGCCTCTTCGGCGCTGACGAATTATTAATGAAATTTGTGCTTTACTCGAACCGTAGAATATATTTGAATATTTTAACCGAATATCTAAAATTTTATTACAGTTATTTCTCAAGATATACTCGTATATGTAAATACCGTTACATTTCAGGATCTGTATTGTAACTATATCCTAGTTATATTTTACAATGACAAATACAGATATAAACTAATTCAACTGGAGGCTGTGAAGTAATTTAAAATATTTGTAGTTAAAAAAGGGTTCTTCGTCATTTCTTTTTTTTATAGGTTCGGATACATAAAAATGTCAGAAAATAATTTGATAATTTTAAAACAGTTTACATTACTTTATGTTTTTTTGTTTAACAAATAAATATTGAAAGAACATTATTTTTTCGATATACAAGTGAAAAGTTTATAAGATCTTGAAATATTATGCATGTTACCAAATTTTAAGGTGACAATAAGATTGTTTAGTACTTGAGACAACTATTAGGTACATTTGTTTTGAACTTACTTGATTAATAGCAAGCATTATTGAGGAATGCCTTTGCTTTTACATCGCTTTAGATAAGTTTTATAGTAGGCGAGGCAATGAAGCACAAAAGTTTGGAAATTTTTCCATAAAGACGGATCGGAATGCGGTTTTTTGCATTCTCTTCCAAAAATTTTATGTAAAAAATGTGGCTACTTTTTGTTTCTGACAAACCGGAAATTGCATTGCTGCAGCCAAAAATGCATTCAAAAAATGCATTTTTTGAAACGACTTTTGGAAGATTTCAAAACTTTGTAAATAAGAGTCAGAACTGGCCCAAATCGGGTACTCGGGGGTTTTCGAGGTCGCTGATCACGATTATGATGTTCAAATTGACCCCCCCCCCCCGAACACCTGGAGCTCATGAACGCCGATGAACGTCATCTCCGTGGGACTCTCCCACAAATCACGTGGGGAGGGAGAGAAACTCGGCGCCCGAGGGTTTTTTGGGTCGCTGAATTCAAACATGCCATCGTCGAATACCCCCGGACGCCTGGTGCGCCCTAACCTGGACGTGGACGTCATCCCCGAGAATTTTCCTAACAAGATCGCCAAAAACAACTCTAAAATCATCGTAGGGGCGTTTTTTGGGGCGCTTAATCCAAATTTCACGTCGAAAACGACCCCTGTACACCTGGTGCACCGGAATCTGGACGTGGACCTCATCTCCGTGGGTTTTCTTCGTACAATCGAAAAAGACGAACCGAAAATAGATATGGGGGGTTTTTTGGGGCGCTGAATCCGAATTCCACGATGGCATAATTGAAGAGTGAATCGAGAAGATACAGAGCAAAAAAAAAGCTGAAGTATGGGAAAGAGCACACACATATTGAAGAATTTTTTACTAGGGCTTCCGATAAAGAATATTTAATGATTAAGGAAGTATACCTTTTACATGTTGTTAGGTATTTAGTGAACTTTGAATTATTTTAGGTTGCACTAATAATAATGGGAGTTTCTGGTGCCTGTCGATGCAGCGAATGGACAAATTTGAAAATAACTGACTTACAGGAAGTTAGCAGTTACCTACTTGTTTCTATGCATTTCAAGAAAATTTACAATTATAGACGATATTCTGTTGAAATATGCAGAAAATATATTTCTCTGTGCCCAATTCGCCTAATATAAGACATATTCTTTTTAAGAATCTTCAATAAAAAATGTACTTCTCAGCCTGTTGGAATCAACACATTGGCGAAGGTACCCTCAATAGTTGCTTCATTCCTGAATATTGAAAATCCAAAATACTGGCCATTGTATGAGGCGCATTTCAACAATTTTATTGGCCAATAAAGATACTGATCTTACAACCATCCAACGGCATGGTGGAAGGAAGAGCTCCTCAGTAGATGATAGTTATGTTGAGGAGTTTATATCTAACAAACTTGATATTGCAAGGAAAATCCAAGGAAAATATAGCTGTTGTGCAAATTCTTCACTTGTATAAATTCTTTACAAACTTCGGCAGATATTATGCGTTCCGAAAATGATGGCAACAATGCTACAAGGGTTGTTATTAACGGAGATGATGTTAAATGGGATAAAACAAAAAACGAAATGTCTATTACTGTAAATGTAAATGTTAATGTTAATAAGTAAATAAATTAAATTTGTATATTATCACAGGTTTAATATTTTTTCTACACTAGTGGATCTTTAGACGGTTCATATGTGCCGATTATAAGCTGACTGTGGATAAAATAATTTTGTAGTATATATATAGAGTAAATTGGGTGTAGATCTATGTTGAGCATAGATTCTCAACTGTCTCTAAAATGCACCCCTTTGTTTAAATTAATTGTTCTCTTAGAGCCACAGCAAGAGTGTGGAAGGAAGCATCAAAATTGGTTTATTAAAAAATTATAGGGTGATTCTAAAATAGATATACAGGGTATATTTTAAGTGCGTGTTATAAATTAAGGGGTTGATTCCTTGGGACATTTTTTAAATTATCTCTTAAGTTGTTTGAAGCAGATTGACGGAACTTGGGGAAATAATATGATAAATTAATGGAAATAATTCGGTATATCTCTATATAATTCTGTAAACTGCATTTAATTTCCTGTCATGTTTCTAATAAAAATAAATGGTCTCATGTTTTCTTAATGTAATAGACCATTTTCGAGTTATATATTTTTTTTCATATCCAGGGTGGGACATTAAATGGAACACCCTGTATTTCACTGCTTTTTTGAAAGCACCTTAATAAAATAGGTGAACTTTATTAAAGGTTCTGCAAAGTTAGGACTTATGGTTTGTGAGATATTTCGATTTTAGTGAAAATACAGGCTTAGCGCAGAAATTTAATATTTGCAATAAAAAAATAATTTTAAGGAAGTAGAGAGTAGACTAGAGTAGAGTAGACTAGAGTGTATTTTAGATCTTTGAAGTTATAAATTATTATATTTGTCATCACTTAGTATTGTACGGGGTGTTAAAAAAAAACTACTTGATACTTTTCTCAATTTTGAACAGCAGTAACTTGGTTGTTTTAAATGGGGCACCCAGTATATTTTTGCTTTGGATGTTAGAAAATTTAAATCTCTTTCAAACTGTGTATAGGTAGCCTATACCTATCTCTAACGGTATTGGAAATATTTGTGTCGTTTTTTGTCGATTTTTTTTTGTAAAATGTATCCACGTGTCTTTATCGATGTCTATATTGAATTTCTATTCTCATGTTTTCTGTTTTAAATTAAAGTAGATTTACATGCAATATATGAATTAATGGATAAACCACAACAATTTTGTAAATACAAATAAAAACTTTTTAGTTACAAAAAATTGATACGTATTCATATTCAGTTTAGCCTATTGTTACTTACGGGTTTACTGATTAGTTTTTAATTAACCCCGTTTTAGTCCCTAAATGTCAATTAAGCTAAAAATAGACCTCTTAAATACCTTAAAATAAACACTGACAACCTTATATTTTAATTCCTTCATCCTTGGAACCACCCCTTGAATTTTACAGCGGCTGTTAGCATAGATAATTTGCCAATGCCACCTAACAGTAAAGTTTTCAGAGTCGTTGGAACAAACTTATGGATTGCAGTGAGAAGTTTAGTAAGCAATAAAAGTCCTCTTTATATTATTTTCTTACAGTTTTGAAATTGTACGAACCAGCGGAAATATTTCTCCAGAATTTTAATAAAGGTTTATTATCAGTTTGTTGAATATTTCGTATAATATAAAAAATGCATGATCGTAAATCTTTGTTCAAATAAAATTGTATATTCAATGAAAAGCGTGAAATACGTCTGATTTTATCGCAGTGCATATTTCTAAGGGAATTGAAATAGAATCCTGTAGATTTTTCTTTAAATTATTGCACATTAATGAATACATCAATTACAAATGGATAATGATATTTACCTCCAACAATAAAAAACCTATAATAAGAAAGAAAAAGAAGGACTAAGACAAGGAAGTGGATTGAATCTTTACTTTTTACTACTTTTATGGAGGATATAATAAGGAAATGTCCACAGAAAGTCAAGTAATTGTATACGGGACATATATACTTACAAATGGCGCTATATTGAAAATATATAGAAAAGCGATATAAAAAACTTGGAATTTAAGATAAAACACTGAAAGGAAATCGTATAACACTAAACAATAATAGTAAGATCAAAGAAAATGTGTATGAAGTGATGAATATTAAAATCGAACATTAAATTGGATCATTTTCATATCTAACAGAATTAAGACTATGAAAATGTATTACCAAATTCATAAACAAAAAGGCAATATTTAGAAATGCCAAAAAAGTATTTAAATAGCTTCATGGGTCAACATTAACGTTTGGATGGGAACGGATACTCACAAAAATGCGGAGAATACAGCACCAAAAATGAAATATGTACCTGCTTTAGAAGAGTAAGATGGATTACAAAAGAGACATAGCCATAAAATATTTATTGAAAGTCAATTGCATAAAAGAAATTGACCGTTATATCTCCCGAACTATTTGGCATTTGGCCGATATTTGATATTTTTCCGACAATGAATAATTTTGATTATTTTAGTATATATAAAAAGATATGGTAACTGTAGATGACATTTCAAATAAGGAAAACAATACAACACGGTATTCTGCGCCTAATAAAGCAAAATATATTGCACTATTCTCGTGTATGAAAGAAACCAGTGCAGAAAGTAACAATAAGTTAGCGCATTTGACTTTTAGTTTTTTTTATTATAGTTTTAAGAACTAAAACAGAGAGGTTTTCGAAAGGTTATCAATTTATCATCCATTTTTTAGTGTGAAATATTTGTCTTTGAGCAAAACTTAAAAATATAACATCAACACATTGATTTGGCACAAGGGGTATGTATTTAAAATGTCTTTTTATTTTCAGTGTGGCGGAAATATCAATTAAATAAATAGAAAATAATAAAAATATTTTGTCAATTATTACATTAATATTATTATAACCTGACCTGTCTATTGAATATTAAATTTTAATTTTCAGTCTACCCATTATGTCAGTTATAAATATTACAAATTCCTAATGCTGCATTTTGTTTATTAAAATGAGATTTGTAAATATTTGTATAGAACGTAACCGATGTCATTCTTTAATATAAATTGCCAAGCCAAGGTATTCAAAAATTATTTAGCACATATTTCAATGTTCTTTTTTCAATAATAAGAAATATAGACATATCGATATATACAGGGTGTCTCTCGGTGACGGCCCATTAGAATTATTTCAGAGACTACTTCGATTTGAATTTTGAAAATTTGGGATAACGGATTTACGGACATGCCCTTCTCAACTAAAATAATGGCGTCCACGTACGACTTCCGGTTATACCGGAACTCTCCAACAACTTGCTTATTTTAAATGGAACACCCTACATATTATTGCAATTTTGGATTCTAGGTGTTATTTTAGGTGGAGTTTTATAAAGTTTCCCTATTCCTAAAATTAATCGTTTTCGAGATTTTTAATTGTTTTCAAAAAAATAGAGAGAAACAGTGACTAGCTTCAAACCATGTGTATTTTATAGTAAGAAAGATAAAGCAACAATATTTATAGGGCGGATAGCTAGACCCATAAGCTTCCCATCCATTCTTTCAAAGTGGCTTAATTGCATACAGGGTGCTAGAAATTTAATGCCGAGTTTAGTTAACTTCAAACTTCATAGGTCTGTTTTTTTTTAAATGGAACACCCTGTATGTTTTTCTATATTCTGATACACAATTTTATTCTCTTTCGAACGGTATCAAGGTTCCCTATTCCTATCTCTTCTAGTTTTTAAGTTATCTACTATTTTTTGTGTAATCACCTAAAATCATGTAATTTCTTGCGAGGATAGCTGTGGAATTTTTAGCAAAACTTCAAAACAAACAACTAAACTGTCACCAGTTATTTATTATTATTTATTCACAGACGTTGCAATGGGATTCTAAGCAGAACATTTGCAGTTTTTAATGAGACATCAAAGAGCAGAATAAATTTAAGAAGAATTCTAAAAAATCAACTTCATACATAGTACATAAACACAATTTTAATTATGTATGTTGCTAATAATAATGCAGTAACATAAAAAAATGACTTAAAAAAAGTCATAAGCGTTCAATATGACCCCCATTAACAGCTAATCGCTTGTGGATTCTAGAGATAACACCATCAGTCACCGCTTTTGCTATTTCAGCTGCAGGCAATTCATGGAACGCTCTTCGTATTCGAGCAATCAAATCCTCTTTTGAAGCAACGGGTGTAGAATAAACTTTTTGCTTTATTACTCTCCAAACATAAAAATCTAATGGAGTGAGGTCGGGAGACCTCACTAGCCAATTCCAGGGTCCTAGGCGTCTCAGTCTTCAAACATTTCAGTCAGCTGTTGATCGATTTGATTGTGACAGTGAGGTGGAGCTCCGTCTAATTGATACCAACATTTACTTAATTGGTCTAAAGGTACATCATCTAGAAAATCTGCCACAACCGTTTGCAAAATATTGAGATATCTGTCGGCATTTAAATTTTCTTGGTAGATATGGTAAGAAATTTGGTTATCTTTAATTAGACAAAAAACATTTATGGTAAATTTATTTTGAAAGTTTCTTTCCCGGATAACATGAAAGCAGAGCCGTTTCTTTCTTTGTACATAACATGTTTTCAAAATCTTCGTGGACGTTTATAATCTTCCACTATATTATATACCTATGAGTATATAAGCAGCACTTGCTATCATAATAGAATCATCTGACATGTTTTTACGGTGAACGTTCTTCGAACACTTCGGATAAAGTTTGCAGTACGATACACGCATCGCGTACACATTGTGAATCGATGCTTGATCAGAGCAATACATGATACAAATACAGATACGGATTAAAATTGATCCAACATTTAGGAGATTACGTAAGCTTTGAACGCCAGTACGTTCATTGGAACATGGAATAAGATAAGGTAAAACAATTTAGAATGCAACATGTTAAGGCATATTTGGACAACAATGGAAAAATCACTTGGTGTAAAGCCGGATCCAGATGCTAGGTTTTGCACGTTTTACCTGCGCAGTCACAAAACGGAATGAAAACGTTGCAAATCAAGAGCGTCCACACGGTGCAGATATGTCTGTATTTATTTACTCAGTTTATTTTTTATAACTGTCTCTATATTTGCTACAGCTTGAACTTCTCTGAATTTTTCCATTAAAATTTTGTATGCCTGGCTGTTTTTGTTTCTGTTACCTTATTCCGTTAATTTCACATGCCAAAGAGACGGGAAACTTTTATACAAGTCAATAGATTCTGTCAGAAACTCACGGGAACATTGACGAGGATCTGCCATGTTGTGACAATTTACCTATTCAAATGGTAAAACGTATCACAAAACGGTGTGAACGTCTACACCATGTCTACAGGCACCGATTTATTTGAGCAGTTTTCCCATGCGGTGTACCGTCTCCGCGCAGTTCTCAAAACTGCATAGTATTCCTGTCCAGGGTTGCCAGATGTTTGTGATGAATATATGCCAAATTTTAGAAAAAAATCCGCCAGAATGCGCCACTTGATATGAAAAGAATCACATTAGTGGTGACGTCACTAGAAAGCAGGACAGAAAGTTTGGTTTTTATTGCCACTCTTTGAAGTAGACCATTTCTGGAGTTTATTCTGATATATTACCAGAGAACACGTTGGTATGGTGTTCTCTGATATTACGTGATAAAAGTTAATCAAACTTGATATTAATTTGTCCAAAATCCGGAACAGTTCATCATTTTCATATAGCTTACGTAATGAGAAATATATGGATAAAAACGTTTTTTTCTTTATTTCGTAAGGCATGTAAAAATGAACGAACTTTCTCGGATTCTTTATAAAAAAAAAATAAACATATTTTTATTAAGAACATTTTTGAAAAACGTACTGTTTTCACAGGAAAAGTAAAATGGGCGTCGATCGCTAAATATAAATATATTCCCGCGGATTCCGCCCTGTTTAAACTAGGGCTAAGATCAGTAATAAATGTTAAATATAAGTATTCAAAATAGTTTTTTATGTAAGTATAGGTACATAATGTGTTCTTATATCTATAAACAACATTGAAGAATATCAATGAAAAACCAAAACGAGTAACATTTATTTGTTTATATAAAAAAATGTTATAATATACTACAATAACAATATGAACATACAAATAATATTGCAATATTCTTAGTTTAAACAGTCAATTCAAATGTTTAAATCAACATCAAATAACTCTGATTCTTCTTTTCTACACAAATAAATATCTGCTGAAATTTTATTTACCATTGAATCAGGAACAGAGAATGTATTGCAACACATATTACGAGCACTAAGGTGTGTCTTGATTCTAAGTAACGAATCGAGCATTTCAATCTGCATTCGATTTCGAACCTTTGTTTTTGTGGCATTCATTACCGAAAATATTCTCTCTACAGCAGCATTACTAAGTGGTATGATCAATAAATTCAAAACGAATTCTGCTAACTCCTTGAAGGGCCTTGTACAATTTGCCCTTTCAAGAATATACATTTTTGGCCAAAATTCTAATATATTTTCTGGCATATCCTGAGAATGCCAATCATAGGTTTGTACTGCCCTCCATTCGTTTTCAATAAAACTTACTTTATCCTTATCAATTGTTTCTATGAATGGCAATGAGCTAAAAGGTGGAGGTATTTTCAACATATTTTTTGGATGTAGTAGTTTAAACTTTGAATATAAACTGATGTTATCGGGGAAACGTAAACATAATTCTTTTAATAATCTAATTATAAAATGTTTACACCTATCCATAATTATATTTTTACTTTGGGTTGATAATTTTGATTTGTTTAAAAAATTGATTAATTCAAATCCAAAATCGATGGAATCATTATCTAAAAAAGCCAAAGGATTTTCCAAAGCATTCAAGATATGACTTAATGGATCTCCATCCACTACACTTAAAAAACATGGCTTCAATACCCTTCTTGCTAAACATAGGAAACTTTCAAGTAATAAATCATATACACTTCCAACATCCATCGAATTACTTTGAAAATGTAAATTTAATCGATTTATATCAAATAGTATAGGTTTTAGAAAAATAAAATAAGCCTTGTTTGATTCATCATTTAGCATGTCGTTTAACACTCGAGCAGTGTAACATTTTTCATTCAGGGCTGCCATCTGAAAATGACTTTGTAATTCGAGCCACTGGTCAAGAATTTTTTTCATTGCTTCATAACGAGACAACCATCGAGTTGTAGATAATTTTTCCAATTTATAAAATTTGTTATCTTCATTAATATTTATCGTATCAAACAAACGTTTATACTGGATTTGTCGTAACGAACTACAACTAAACCAAGCATTTACTTCTCTACAGAGAAAATCTAAAGTACTAGGTAATTCTTCTGTGGCCTTCGACGCGGCTAAATGTAATGAATGGCAAGAACATCTCATCAATTGTAAATTTGGGACAGATTCCTTCAATTTGGTAAACAGCGAATTATGTTTTCCACACATGTTAGATGCACCATCAGTGCCAATTGCAACTAAATTTTTTATGTCCAAATTAACACGTTTTAAAAAATTGACTGTAGCAGTATATAAAGCATCAGCAGTAGTTTCAAAGACTTCAACAATACCTAGATAATCAGTGATAATTTTGTTTTGGTTCTCGTCAAAATATCTTATACAAAAACACATGAATTTATGAACAGTTATGTCAGTAGACTCATCAATAATAATTGAATATTTCTTTTTTCCAACTGCACTTATCAAAGAATCCAAAAAATATGGGGCAATAACTGCAGTGATTAACTTTGAACATTTGGTTCTATGCAAAGTTAAATCTGCTAAAAATGTATTTTGGCAAATTTCTCTTAACGTTTCACATAAATGATCCGTAGTAAATAGAGAAGAATGGACAGCAACATGTAACGCTAATTTCAAATCAGTAACCTTCTTCTGTTTTGTAATATTTACGACATTAAACTTGTCCAACTTATTTTTCATGAACGACTTTTCCATATGTTTTTTATGAGTTTTACTAATACTATGCCTTTTTAAGTCTGTTATATGAGAGCGGATAACCGAGTGACAAAGTGTACAATAAGCATCATTATCTCCTTTACTGCTGTTGTTACTTTTATGTTCCTTTAACCATCCTAAAACAGTATTAATTTCTTATTTTGACTAAAAATTTACAGTAATAACAAACCTCTTGCCCAGTCCTCATATTCCCATTCCCGTCTATACTTTCTGCATTTTACTTGGTACTTCGGCATCATAGATTAGATAAATTATTCAAGATAAATATAACTAGTAACAGTATAACTATCTAATAACCATATATTACTATGTTGTAATATGATTACATATTTCAAAAAAGTTAAACAGAAGTTGTCGAAATGTCGAATTTGGATTTTGACATTTTATTTTACATCATACACCACTCAGTACTGAGTGAAAACTACCATGGCCTAACAATATAACAGTGGATTATGAAATAAAAACTTTGAAAACTAAACCACGGCCTATAAGAAATCATGACACACAGAATACCCTTATCACATTATATCACAAATGCGAACATGTATATAAGCCGTGTTCCGTATTCCGTGGTATTTTATAAGGTGTTTATTATGTCTTCAAAATAATCCGCCTCTTAAAAAAAAAACGCCATAAAAAGCACCAAAATTAATACTAAAAAATCTTCCACAAAATCATCTTGTAAAGGCGCCAAAATGGCGCAAATGCGCCACATCTGGCAACCCTGTTCCTGTCCACAAGCAAAGCCTTGTCTGCAGCGTCTTGTACTGTGCAGGTAAAATGTTGTGCAAAACCTAGCGTCTGGACCAGACTTAAACATGCACCGTTAATAATTGTACCCGTCCATATCATCCATTTTCCAGATGAATAAATATTCTATTGGCTAATTCAAAATAAATTTGAATATTTTTCAGCACAACACAAATTAATGCGATTGAAGTGGTAGATGATGTACTATTTAGGTGTTAGATACCGATTTTTAGGACGTTGATTAGAGATATGTATGTTTATTAATTTGCTGTTTTACGTAACTGTTAAAAAATATTGTGTTAATTTTGCTGGTTTTGAGAGAAATAAAATAGTTTTAAAATTGTCTGGTATGGTAGTATTATTCATCATCCTCATATTTTAAAATAACAATCATTGTGCATTAATTACTTCTCTCTTTAACAAAAAATTACATTTATCATACCGAAAGGACTGTATAAAAAAGTTTTACTCTCATCTCTACAACAAAACAACGAGCTGTAAATTTTTTATTGTTTGATATAGACAATAAAGCAAAAAGCTAAAGAAACACAATTGCTAGCTGCGTGTACACCACTCATCAATCCCATCTATTAGTGTTTAACAGGTTTAGCCATGTTCAGAACTTGATCAGAACTTTGGTAGAATCCTTTTTTTATTTATTTCATATGAATCTTTAAAAGAAAAGTAAATAAACCGTGTCCATTTACGGACGAAATAATGAAAATTCTCCACATGGCGCTCGCATGCCGTACTATTTAAATTGCCCTCAAAATTATTTGTGATCATTATGAAAAATTAAAAAAGTATTCAAGTGTTGTATTTGAGGAGAATGCGAAGTTGCAAAAGTGTCGAATATTATATAGGTGAAGTTTCGAAAATGTTGCAGGCTGTAAGAAACGTTTTAAATAATAGTAATAACTAGACAATGAGGCTTTAGTAAATGGAAAAATTAAAGTAAAATGAAAAGAAAATTTCCAATTATCGTTAATAAAGGAATATTGTTCATACCAAAGATGAAACATTTCTATTAAATATCCGGGTAACTATAATTAATAAATATTTAATTTCTTGACGAAAATTCGTTGTAATACTGAATAGTAAGTATGATGGTAAATCATTTTAATTGAGTACCTACCTATAAGCGTTTACGACACTGAGATTAGTCAACAACTGTTGAATGTTTTTCAGATCAGACTTTGCAAATTGTAATTTTGCCCAACTCAAAAAATTTGTCTCAAAATTTACTTATTTTTAGTAATAAAATTTATAATCAAACTGATGGTCTTGAAACCATAGTTTGACTAAATAGTACCTTTATTATCGAATTTAATTAATTGGATGTTAATAATTATTCACAAAAATAGAGTTTTATCTTGATAAAGATATATTGATATTTTAATTTGTTGGAATGGTAATTATTTGAATTGAAAGAGTTATACAACAGTTTAAATATTAAATATTAATTTTACTAATTTACTTTAACTAATAAATAACTATTTAAGCTTTTTACATTTAACAAGTTCAACAGTAAATAATTCAGACAGGTTTAAAATATTTAAAAAACATTTGCAAACTTCTCATATGATACCAGCGGACTCTATCACCCCTTTCTCAAAAATTTTCTCCACTTAATTGTTATATTCATGGATTACACAGCCACACAAAAAAAAAGTTGTCTGTACTTTTCACGCGACATATGTTATCCGTAGTAGTTTTGCCTCCTGATCACGAATGCGGTGTCAGAATTAAGAATTTCCTAACCTCCAAAAACAGGTCAAAAAATAGCTAAAATTCACGAAAATTGTTTTCTATATTCAAATGTTCATTTATATGGTTAAGACCCCGCTGAACATGAATCGGCCGTTAGAATTAATGGCTCTTTTTCTAATCTCAAAGAAACGGGTCAATTAAGGTCAGATATCACGAATTTTCAAAAATATTATATTCGCGACAAATCCCCCCGACGGGGGTTTTCGTGGTCGCTGATCACGGATCCGACGTCAATATTGAAAAATTCAAGATGGCGGATCCAAGATGTTCGATCAAATTTTCAAAAAATAAAACATTCGCGCCAAATTTGGTTTATGGGGGTTTTCGAGGTCACTGATCACGAATCCGAGATCAGATTTACAAAATTCGTTTTTAAAAATTCAATCAATTACCTATGTGCTTTATTACCTGAGATTAGGCAGAAAACCCGTGAATAGATCTTTCACAGAAAAATATTACAAAATGAATTAGGAGGTTAGAAAAAGAACCAGCAATTCTGAATCAGCGACCCCGAAAACCCTCGTACCAGATTTGGCGCGAATCTGTTGTTTTTTGAAAATTTGGTCGGCCATCTTGGATCCGCTATCTTGAATTTTACAGAATTGACCTCGGATCCGTGATCAGCAACCCCGAAACCCTCGTATACCAAATCTGGAGCAAATGTGTTATTTTTTTAAATTTTGGTCGGCTATCTTGGATCCGCCATCTTTAATTTTGTAAAATTGACCTCGGCTCCGTGATCAGCGACCCCGAAAATCTTCGTATACCAAATTTGGCGCGAATTTGTTATTTTCTGAAAATTCGTGGTATCTGACTTTAATTGACCCGTTTTTTTGGAGGTTAGAAAAAGAACCATCAATTCTGACCGCAGATTCACGTTGGGCGTTGTCTTAATGTATATGAATATATATTATAATTTTTATATTTATTTTTAATTTTGTATTTTTGTAATTTTTGTGTGATTTAATTTTGTGTATTTTGTTTTATGTATTTGTTATGTGGTATAGTATATAATTTGATTTTTGTAATGTGTAATGATTAAATATTCGTTTGGGCGCCTTTTGTTGTGTAGAATGTAATTTGTGTGTGTTGAAATCAAAATTTGTATATTGGATGTAGGTTCTCATGATAGATTAAGCAATTACAATGACAAACTTGAACGAATTGTACTTTCTTACCTTGGTTTTGCTAATCTCTCCTCCGGCAGCTTTGCCTTGTATGAATAACATTAACAGTGTACATTTTATTACAGTGTAGATAGGAATGTTTAGTTATCAATGCTACACTGTCCCTCAAAATAAACACTTAAAATTACCAGCATGAGTTCTTATCTCAGAGAAGCGGTTCAATGTTATTTAAATTTACCATTACTATTTATTTGAGTAAGAAGCACTGAATTAAAGCAAAATTTTAACTATTTTCACAATATGACATTTATTAATTATTCATCTTTAAATTTCGAACAATATTTTAAGAAACACAGAAACTAGATTTGTTATGGACTTTTACATGACTTAATAACTGATAAATTTCTTAACTCTACCTAACATGATTTAAAAAAAATTTTGGTTAACCAATTAGTACTGTTTTAATATATTACGGAACAAATTAATTTAAATTAAGAACACAGAAATTAAACTAATCCTTATACTATGAAATGTTCAAAAATATCATTTTAATTTTTATCCACTGACATTGTCTATGGTTTGAAATGAAGTTTTCAATTTCACAAAATGTTTTTACTTCCAATTCGCAACACTTTATGTTTTGGAGAATATGCTTAGGCAACTGGACTTACGTTTCCTTATCTCTGCTTTGGAATATTCAATATTCAATCGTCACTATAACCTCACTTTTAGTTGTGGTTTGACAGCTGTACTCGTCTCTTGAAGACGGTTTTTGTGTCTGAGTTGGTTGCTTCTTGGTGTTCTACGATGTTATTTGGGGAGCTACAGGATAACATGCACCCCTCACCAGTGTCTCGGACCAATTTCTTTTTCTTCCAACTTGTTGACTTCTCCACGATGCTCTGTTGTTTTCCGTTACAAGGTAAATTTTCTGATTTGTCCTTTTGTTATTGGTCACTTGTATCCATGATATTGTTTTCTAACTGCGCACTTTCTCCAACATATTGCGATGTAATTTTATTTTAATTAAATTACGGCGTAATTTGTATTTTGTAACTGCGTAGTAAATTTTATACATCTTAAAACTAATTTACAAGAAATTTTTATATGACATTCTGCATGACAATTTTTATAATAAAGTTCTAGCCTATGTGATTTTCTGATGCAATAATATTTGAATTTTCTTTTGTACTAAATTATTTAATGTTTAATTAATTGTAAAATTGTTAAATTGGCCATTCTTGTGGCATTTTTCTTTTGCTTTCTTGCTTCCACTTCGATCCTAAACTTTATCTTTTCCGACATGCTTCTCGTTTAAAATGTATTAGTTAAATTTTGAATGATAATATTTTAATTTTTATATGAAATAACTATGAAATGAGATTTTTATTTTACTTTAAAAGTAATTTATGTCTTTCTTATAGTCTACAATCTACATTATAATTTCATGAATTTTTCTCTGCTATTACTCAGTGTCATGTCTTGAGATACAGTGTGTTCATTTCAACATATAATATAAATGAACATGTGAATATAGAAAAAAAAATTAGTATTTTTCCTAGCACTTTTTTCGTGAATTTTTACTATTTTTGACCTGTTTTTTGAGGTTAAGAAATTCATGTGATGTAATAGCTCAATTCTGACACCGGATTCGTGATCAGGAGGCAAAAATGCTACGCGTGAAAAGTACAGACAACTTTTTTTTATGTGACTGTGTTATCTTTCGATAATTTCAAATTTGAAATTAATCTATTTATACAGTTTATCCCACCGGAAATCGCGGCAATCGATATCTGGAAAAGTACTTGAAAAATTTGAAAGTCAGTGGGGAAAACACAACTAAAATATTTTCAAGGTCATAGCACTTCCGGTTATATCGGAAGTCGACGCCATCTTCATTATTTTAAATGGAACACCCTATATATTTTTGCATTTTTGGATTCTATTTGAAATTTTACTTTATTGTGTTGCTCCTTGTCCCTTTTCCCAAACCATGTTCCTAAAATTTATAGTTTTTGAGACATTGATATTTTGATGAAAAATTTGACAGATGCAAGGTTGTGCGGAATCCTTCGTATTTTATTCAAGCAATTAGATAGTAGATAGATAGTAGAACACGTGTGGAACAACCTTACATATACACAATATTATAAATTAGAAAATATGACACAGAGTGTTTAATTTTCGTCTGTACATTTTGATAACTTCAAAGAGTTATAACTTTGTTAACTTAATTGTACAGAAATTAGATATCTTTCACACGATGTAGGCATTGTAGGGGATAGAGGTTGCGGTTACAACTTTTAGAAATAACTGCAATTTTTACTTTTATTTTTCAATTTTCACATTAACTTTATCAAGGGATCTATGGGTAGGAGCAATCGTTATTGGCAATCAAAATTGACATATGTAGTTCGAAATGTAATTAATAAGTGATTTTTCAGATATCTATCGCGGCGGTTCCCAATGGGATACACTGTATAAATGTCTTCAGAAAATGGTTATACACAAAAAACTTTGCAAATCGCTTTATCCAGCTGCTTATACCCAATATTACTTTTATTTCAGATTTCACTAGTTATGTTATACAGTTTTTTAATTCTATCTAATATAATATAGGCAATTAGCCTACACACTATGAATTGAATTGATGATTATTGATTGTGGTAGTGTTCTAAAGTTCATGTTTTATGAGGTATTGTAGTTATTAGGAAAATAAGAATAATTCTGAAAAATCAGTTTTTTTTTTAAATTACATAAGCGTACTTTTAATATCGACAATAATTTTAAACTCTCACGTATGTCTAGACACAAAACCCGTATTTGTTCTCAATTTATAACGATTACTTGAAAGAAAAATGACAGGTATTTTCATTATTTTACATAAAATTATAACTTCATTTATGAACAGTTATATAGAGCCAATTCTTTTCTAATAATTGTCATTGTAAGAATAACTAGAATGTATTAACTTATTTCAATATATGAATGTTGTTTAACTTGTTTTTCGTATTTTCCGTTTTCCTTGATGATGCCATAATAACCGGAACTAAGAGGGAATGAAAATAAAGACATATCCTGAATTGTAAAGGACTGTAACTTACGCCATCATTCTTAGAAAACGTTTAGTGCAGGGTTCATTCGTATCTACCTTGCATACTTTCTTTACATGATCTGTTGTAATGTGTCAAAACACCAGTTAAGAACTGTTTATCGTTGTAGGCACTCAATCAAGTTTGAAAGTTACAACTATTTGAAGCAACATTTTATCATTAGAAAAAATTGTATTTTTGTTAATACTTTAACAGGTTAATAGAAAATTTCACCAACTATTCTAATCACAAATTTCTTAAACTAAACAAAAAAAAATTGAGCTAAATATGTATAGATTTAGGATAATACAATGACTTTCCATTCTCTACTCAGGTACACTAACTCCATATATTAGTTTTATAGGCTATATATTCTTTATTACCTTATGCTCTACTAACCTATAAGTGAAAATGTGTGCTTTATTCCCCAGTTTTACTATGTGATACTTAAAGATAAAATACCTTACATCCGCTTACTCATAATGTGCTGCCATCGTCGGCCTTCGCCATAACCCTTGCTAATTCAAGCCACCCGAATTTACTTTGAAGTAACGTGCCTCGTCTGTATTCATTAATAAATGTGCCCACGGAGGTTTGTCAACCTCAACTATCCCTCCTAAATACATAGACAGGTAATTAAAACATTTATACAAGGGACAATTAAATATTACCAAGAACGGCTACTGGCGCTAACATACGGGACAGGATTATCCCAAGCTGACTCTACTTAGTTTAGATCTAATATTATTTATTAGTACAGTCCCGATTTCAGGTATTCAATACTTCAGTATTGAGTTTACGCAAAATTGAATTACTTCTAATTATTCATCAACAACGTTTCATAGTGATTTTGTTATGCCACATGTTTTTTAGAAGAAGTAACCAAGTTTGCTCATCTAAAAGCTTCCATCACGATGATGGTAACAAGAAAGAAGAAATGAATGGATGAACTAGAGAAATGGAGGAAAAATGCGCGATACACCACTGCTTAGGCCTAAAAGTATACGCAACGACAACGACGATACCAGGGAAGAATGTGAAACCAGACCCATTAACGTATTGCGCAGGCGAGGGTTGCACGTAGCAGCACCGGGAGGCGCCCGGGGTAACGCCATTTACCCTACTTCAAAGGACTCGAGGCACACGCAACGGTACCGACGTCACCGGTGATGCATGCGGGACTATGCTACCGAGTCTACTGCACAAGCCTGGAGACGCGACACCGATGTTATATGGCCGGTGACGAAGTATCAAGCGGCCTGTGGGTAAAGAGCGATATTCCCGCTCGACCACACTCCATCCGAGGTCATAAATCCCGCCAAGGTTATTTTCAGAGTCACCATTAAAAATACCGACAACGAAGAGCAGCAAAACGTTCGGATGCCGCCAGTTACAGAGGACACTACAAAACATCTCGGAGAACCACCCCTGTCTGAGGAGAGTTTCTATTCGTAGAAAGTGCATAGGTAATCTGTAATTGGCAATCTGCCCAACTCTACAGCTTTCAGAATGGATGTTTCAGATTTAATTTGAGAAGTGTGGCTTTAATTGCAACTGATTTCGTACCAAACTTGAATAGACTTCCTAAACCTTAAAGAATACTCTTTTTACTTTTACAAATATCTTGGTCTTCTTCATCGAAACAGGTTGCTCCATTCCAAAAATTATATTGATTCTGTAGAGTACAACTTTAGGTGCTGATTGCGAGTAGTTTGCAGTCAACTGGCTTACTCAATAACCTGATACAAATTTGAGAAGTAAACTTATCCCCAAGATCCCAGTTGTTACTTTTACGGCTCTATCAATGGTACAGAAACCACCACGAGTTTTTTCAGATCAATAATTTTATAATTTAAACCATTTTATTTCCAATTCCTTCAGCTATAATCAGAATCGTCATATAGATGAATGTGTTTTTTTTCTTCTTTGGGGGAAATCGGTAGCAGCCCAGAATAGATGATTTCAGATTCAAAAGTTCATAATTTTGGGACAGTCTTAATTACAAAACTGTCATTGTTTCCTTATTAGAATTTACTTCACTACTTCTAAAACCAACTCCAAATGATGCAGTCACTTATCAAATATTTGTCAATCGTAAATCAATACCAATCTTATGGATGCATAGTATTGATACAATCGAAAGCATGGTTTCACTTGCCAAATATTCGCGAAAGTTACGTAAATAGCACATTATAAAATGAAAATGGCATATGCTGCAATGATCACATCAGTAGGATTCATTACCAAAGACTGGCATTTTTTTATCTACATTAGAAAGTAGGTACACATATCATGCGTTTGGGAATTTGAAGAGAGACTGGGCACTTAGATTTTGGCCAAATATTTGATACAATTGTGTTTGTAATCCATTATATATTATCTTAGAGGAAGTACCGTGTGTTAAAATATGTAGAGAGAAAAAGCGACAGTTTGCTCTCTCTCTCTCTCTAATCGTTGAGGATGTAGTTGCGTTAGCCAATCACGTGCCTGCGCGAGAAAGTAAAACATTACCCCTGTTTCTGTCTCTGTCACTCATCTACCCTGCTTTCTCCATGTAGTATATGCTCTAATTGTAGTATACTTATTGAAATACAGATTTTTCTCTAAACCAGATAAGGTTTGTTTTTATAGCACCCAGTAAGTTATAATAATTTATTTGAAAAATGTCGCATCGGCTTTTAATAAATTCGCAAAAAGTACCGTACATAACAAACGCCGTTCATTATTTGATTCAGCCGCCTAATCAATCAACTCTTCCCTATCACAAAGACGATCAGGCAGCTGTTATCGACTAATTATTTGACTGCTTTTATCTTATTTGTTATTTCAACCAAAATCTCAAGTACTACTTTACAACTCCTTGTAAATTCAATGATAACTAAATAATGACTAACAGTAAGAAGCACAGTTGAGTACATACCACAGTATTTTTTGTTAATAATTAATGGGCATATATAATTAAAACGATATCAGATAAGGTACTAGAATGTGCAATTCTTGTACTATTCGCTACCAAAATTTAATTTTTGAACATCGGAACAATAAACTTTATAAAAATTATGTTGAATACTGAACATTTCGTCTGTAGTTTGTAAGAGTCACAGCTTGACACTTCGGTGCGTAAATAAGGCGTTCAGATAGGCGATACAAACCCCGGCTCCGGGGTTTGTATCATGTATCCTGGTTTGTTTCGTTGTTCAGTTCATCTTATACGTTAATAGGGATTATTACATCTAAAGATATTTAAAAATGTCTCGTTCGAGCTATACCTATTTATCAGATTAATACATTTATTAAAACGTTCCTCTGATTTACGCCGTGATGAAGCAGTAATAAAATATGTTTTTGATACGATTTTATTGCTTTGGGGCTCCTACAGTATAAAAGACATATTAAAAGTAATAAAATAAGTCCACTCTTATAGCTGCCGCACTAAGTACTTTTATTATATGACTTTTATGTTCAGTCTGTGCAATATTCCTTTATATGTGACCGATAATGAACAATTTCTATTATTTTGATGGAAATGTATGTATAAATGACCATCACTCCGAAGCCGGCGATTGCATGGTCACATGCATCGCATAAAAAAACGTAACATAGGGCGTAAAAGAAAAAAGTAGATTACTATGGATTTAACTCAGTAGTGGACGTTTATGTGTTCATTATGATTGTCAACATTTTCGAGTAGTATAAATGTAGACAATTATAATGTAGAGAATTCATAGATATTGTAATTTGACATTTAAGGTTAAGTTGAACCTCAAATTAATTTAGTATTATTACACTGTTTAAATATGCTACAACTGTCTTAATGTATCCACCAACATCTACGCATAGTTGATCCACATTACGTGGATAATCACTGATTTAATTTAGATAATAAATTGCTTTTAAAATTAAGTTCATCAAGTGTGGTAGCGCCATTTCAAATTTTCATGTAGATGGCGTTAGTGGTTAGGAAGTTGATTTGACAATAATGGACGTCACAGTGTGTCCTTCTTCCAACAAAAAACGATCTGTCATGTTTCGAGCTGTTTCCAAATTACTGGAAGCGGATAGTTTTTAAACTGACTCAAATATATTTTTACATATTTTTTTCTAAAAATAATTTCAGATTATGACATTCTCATTAATTGTATTAAGTACCCCTGTATTATTTTTTATCATTATTGTCCAATTTTTCATCCTTTCTGGCAATTTGGCAACTTGTTTTTGAATATCTATCTGACTGGTGTTGATTTTAAGTACCTACTGTAATGTACAATCACAATGCTCGAAAAATTAGTGAAGCTATGTACATAAAAATCTGGTACACATATTCTCGTTTTTATCAAACAAAATTTATTTTTAGAACACATTTTGTAAACTATGAAAGAAAGTTCAATGTACAATTATGTTATAAAAAATAATCTAAAACGGAATATTCTAAATGAACTAAGTAAATAAACAAGACATGGGAGCCAAAACAATGTATAGAAAATATAGACAATAATTCGGTTTGTAACAAAAGTGCTGTACTGGCAAGTTTCATAAAAAGCTGATAGTTTACCAGTGATTCTGATTAGATTGAATGGCAGCATTCTACGCGGTCAGTACGTTGATGGTGTCCCATTAGGGAAATTACTTTTGTTGGAATTTCAGCTGGTTCCTGTCGATTGTACCTTGCCATCGATCAATCAAGCTAATTTTGTTCCAGTAAAGTTAAATTTATTTCGCCATGTGTCAAATCTTCATTATATAAATAACTCGAATTATATTTAGCAATTTCACTTAGAGTGGAGAATAAATTTAATTTCACGATGTCCTAAATAAGAAAATAAAATTTTAATAATACATAACTACTTAAGGGAACCTGGAAATATTTTTTGTCTATTGTACATATAGGACCGTCCGAATTCATTAATTCTATATTCGTGTATTCTAATTCACAGCACATCTTCAGTTCTGATGACAGTCGGCCGATATTGGTACAGACCATCAGCTTTAAATGTAATTGTTAGTTTACTTCAATACCAAATAGTATCAATTAAGTATATATTGATTGAGACTGAAAGACAAATGTATAAAAAAAATTACTCTGTTGTAGGTACACAAGAATATGAATGTGTATGATTAGAGCAGCGGTATTCAAACTGTATTCTGCGGAACCTTGGGGTTTTCCACAACCTTTCTGGGGGTTCCGTAACTCAGTCAAAAACTCTTATTTAAAACTAGTAGTTATAAATATATTATACATATAAAAAATAAAAAGTGTATTCGAACATTTTTTTAGGTGTCTTCAAAAAAATCGAAATCTTGACGGGGTTCCGCAAGTCGTACCTACAAGTTTGAAGACTGCTGGATTAGCAATGAATAAAAATTGCACCGTCACATGATTTTAGGCAAGTAATATCCATAAGCAGCACATCCATTGGGTTTCTTACATTTGTACTTTTTACGTTTTAGTGTTTAACATCCCCCTTTTGCATTTTCACCATATTCACATACCTACATAACTCTACAGAAAAGTCGGTTTCTTTAATAAAATTCCATATAAATGACACGTGAAAAGGGTATTTATAATAAAGTCAATTAGTAGCAAAATTACTTTTTTGTTTCTCGTGTTGAAATTTCTCGAAATAATAGATGAAGATATACTATACAGGCAGAGGGAGAGAAGGAATAACTCCTCTATGATAGAGGCAGAATTATGGAACAAGTAGCAATTTTTATTGAATAGGATTGTGCAGTGTAGTTACCTCGTCCTGCGGTATATTTGTCAAAAAAACGATCAAAAGTAGTTTAAGTGTAAAACTGTACAATAAAAATTTCATCGCAATGAAACGTCATCACAAATACTTCAGTAAGTAAATCAATTGTGCATTTGCCTTTACAGTTAATGAAATTACGTGTTACATATTTTAAAGAAATATTTGAAAAAAGATATAAAGGGGATAGGAAATGATCCTATTATAATAATTCATATTTCGAAAGTGTCCCTTTTGATGATTTTAAAAAATAAAGTAGTCTTAATTCAGAGAAAGCACAAAACCATAAATAAAGGCATTTCCATAAGCAGAGACATTGAGGGGTCTATTTATCGATTTTTCAAGTATTTTTCATTAAAAAGCAATGGTTGCACAAAACTAGTTGTCAACCATAGTACCGGGAACAAATAGATTCAATAACTTCTATTAGCATTCTGTACATCTGTCTTTGCGAGTCTAGCAGGGATCCAATACTAAAAACAATGTTGGAAATCATTAATTCCCACAATAGTAATTCGCAAACCGATATGAGAAGAAAAGTAGGAATAAATAAAAATTGTAAAACTAGTTGAGATCACTCCGAATGTCGACGGGTGGAATCTCTTCGGTAAATCTTTTACTCCCAAAAAAAAAAACAGATTAAAATATTTGATGATATCGACGACCTTATTTACGGTTCCTTTTCGGTTTTCCAGACGGCTCGCTTCAACTTTAAGATCTTGGGTGGATCAGATTTAATTAGTAAGTAATACTTGTTCGTACATTCTGTTCATAAATTCACAATTTCTTGAATCTTGGAAATTACACTTCGTTTAAATTAGATATTATGTTTTCTTTCAAATTCATTAATTTTGCATTCCAGAAATCGTTACATATTTTTTTGTTTTATTGGAAATCTAGGGTTTCATCCCTCTTTTTAATTAAGTAGCCTGCTGTGTGAGAGTGAAATAACTTGCATGAAATGTCTGCTTTTACTAAGGAATAGCACATACCTAAGATATTTAATTTTTCTTTAGAGTATTTAACATTAGATAACGTAGTAAAAAAGCCCTTTGTGATACAGAACGTTGAAAACATAATATTGTAAAGGATAACCTACAAACCAAGTCCTGCATGTTACTTTACAATTAACACCAGAGCAGTTTCCAGATACTCAAATTAATTATTTTTTGTATTTTCTACTGAAACAAATATACGGAAATATTAAAAACTATGAATATAAAAAAGAGATACTCGTAATATGTGTAAACATGTTGCATTCCATTAAGAAAAGGCTTAGAATAAGATAGAGATGTGTTGATAAGTGATAAACGCAGTGACAATTAAAAAATTTACTACAGATATTTTAGATTTATTCAGACATATCTGCTGAACTCTCATTCTGACCTCAACGATTATTATCTAAAATGTTAATATATTAAAGCAGAAAAAAAATGCATCCAAGAATGACGTATCACGTTAGTAGCCTCCATTTAATGTGATAATAATACTTGGATAATCTATGTTAGCAAAATAATCAAAGATTGATTAGCCGCTGTGAACGTCTTATTGTTAAATTGACTCATCCAGCGGTGACGCTTAAATATGAACTTATTTATTAAGCTAATAATATATTAGTACATAAATTGTATTTGGAATATTTCTTATAGCAATTATATAGATTTTATTTTATCGGGTGTGTAGCAGGGAAAATATTATAAAAAGAAAGCAGCATGAAAATACCAGTTACCTTTTATAAAAGCGAAACAATTTAATGTATGCAAATTGAGTTTATATGGTAACATGGTGTATTGTATGTGGACTATATGTATAAGCATTGAAGTATCAAGTTAAGGGAATATAGAGGATATTAAATCAAAATATGATGGGTGGTTGTTTAAATGACAGGATTTCCTGGAACAGATTTATATAGAAGCGGAAAAAAGCCTTAGTAGGACCATACGTGTAAAACGTCTTTTTATCTACACCTCAATGAAATGAAAACAAATTTTGCAGTTAGGTGATTATAAAGATTTAGGCAGAATGAAATATCATTTTCAAAGTTAGTTTATTTCATAATATAGTGCGACACAAATTCAAATTAAGTCGCCATGCTTTCGCGGTAAATGGAAGTTTACCTAAGACAATTAATTGTCAAAGAGATAGCGAATGTCAGTTTAGTTGTGAATTAGTCAAATATTCATCGTTCCTTTGCAGTTGAAATTTATTTTAAGAATAACAATCATATTGTCCTAAACTATCTGCTAAACGGCATCGAGTATTAGCACTCAATATTTCAAACCGAAGTTATCGCAGCATTCTGAAAGACTTACATTTCCATCTCTACAAAATTCAAATCGTACAAAAGCTTCTGCCACAAGATTTTGGAACATGCGTTGACTTTTCCGAGCAATTCAAAGCATTACTTGAAAACCAGGATATCGTTAATTCCTTGTTGATGTCAAATGAAGCTCATTTTCATCTATCAGGTCATGTTAACAACCAGAACTTTTGTTATTCGGAGAACCCTCAGCAGTTGCACGAATTACCACTTCATAACAAAAAACTGTCTGTGTGGTGCGAAACATTAGTCTTTCGAAATTTCTTCCTTCTTGCCTTCTTTGAGGAAAATGACTTAGATCACAATGTTATCAACAGGTCTTGCGCAACTTTGAGTAAGTTCGTAATGTTCATGTGGATATTCGACGATTATGGTTTCAGCAGGACGGGGGCCACTTTCACAATGCTAGGGAGTCTATGGCAATTCCAAGAATGTTTCCTGGTCGCTTCAATTAGAAATTTGGCCAGATATATCTGCTTGTGATGTGTTTTTAAGGGGCTACCTAATGTTAAAAGTGTTTTTTAATCAACCGCAAACTTTGAACGAACTGAAAATTAATATTCGAACGGATATTAACCCAATCCCAATTCATATGTTGGCGCGAGTGATGCAAAACTTTCGCATTAGATTTCAAGAGTATCAGCAGCGAGGAGGGGGTCATTTAAATGGCATACTTTAAAACAAAATATCATTTTCGTGTTTTCTCAAGAACCTTTTGTTTGACTTTTGAGTAAATATTTAGTCACTAATTAAAACCAAATTTAAAATGTATACTTCATTCTGTCCAGCCATTTAGAAAAATACTAAAATAGATGCAGTGAATGTTCCAGCACTTGCAGACATATTTTCTGAGATGAATGTTA
The DNA here is from genome assembly GCF_000390285.2 of Anoplophora glabripennis. NCBI lineage: Eukaryota > Metazoa > Arthropoda > Insecta > Coleoptera > Cerambycidae > Anoplophora > Anoplophora glabripennis. The sequence goes on along the minus strand of NW_019416308.1, from coordinate 574,412 downwards.
TTCTTGACAATGAAATTTAAAATTTGTTTTTTAATATTAAGTTACTTGTATCGTATTTTCAATCTCACTTAGCTTGTTCTTAATCAAATTTAGTATTAATTAGATTAAAAATGTTGTTATCTCGTAAGCAGTTGGGTTTTTTCGTATTCAAATACACCAACTGCGTACTCGAAAACGCAAAAAATTAATAGTATTTTTAATTGTTTGACGTGACAATTCCAAAGTTTAAGTAAGAAGGCATCTGCATATTTTAATCTCAGTAGCCATAGAAGTTGTACAATTTTAATTTCCTTAAAACAAATATTTTAGAGCACACTAAATCACCCTGTAAGTAAATTAATTATCTCTACATCTGCCCACTCAGTTTTTGCCTTTAGCGCAGGAATACTTCCCACTATATCATTACAAATACCATGCACACAATGCCACAAATAGGAATATTCCCTGCACAATAAGTAAATCTCCACGTCTGCGGTAACAACGTTAACCCGATTCGATGGCTTTCTCACGAACTGATATTCAGGACCAACTTGGAATCCCTTGTTATCTATATAATAGTGTTTGGAACACATCTATTCACCTTCATACGTCGATCGGAGGCACGATCTTTCCAGCTGGAAAATATATTCCTGTCACATGCTGTCTTACTAGTGTTATGGAAATAGGACATTAGCAGTGATTTCGTTATATTGGAGGGTCATGTTGAAAGGTGTAAAAGAAGGTAATGTCGCTAGTTTTGTTATTGGATAGAGTATTTCTTCTTCTGGATTTGCGTGAAGTGAATAGAATATTAGATACCAGGATTGAATTAAAATTATCCTTCCTAAAAAGGGGATAGAAGGAATCAAGAATGTTCGATCAGATCAGAATATATTTTTAGCAGAAAAATTCACCACGTAAAAATTGTGGACAGTTTCAAATTAGTCTTAGGTTCTTGCTAGAATTGGTTGTAAACAGATACTAAATTACTATAATAGATATTAAATTTAGATTAATTCTGTTTTTACGAAAAAGTCACTTTAAATGCAAAAAAATATATTAATTAATGTTGTCTGGTTGAATTCCGTATGGTCTTTGCCCAAAGTAATCACATAAAATTGCTAAAAATAAGAATTTCATTTCTTTGGAGGTTTGTATTATTATTTACTAATTTCAATACGTTAGGCATATGTTTCTTATTATGATTATTATTATTATTATTACATAATAGCAATGACAGAGGCAAAGCCTATTAGTCCAATAAAATGTACAAAATGACAGTTAACAGCTTTTAAAGTAAGAGTAAAAGATACTTTGTGTCAAAGAGAATATATAAATATATTATTATTATATTTGATGAGGATTTAGGAGAATTTTTAGATTTAATTTTAGTTATCAATATAGTATTTCTATTACATTTTAGTCTTATCCAATTTTTAAAGCAAAAAGACTAATTAATTTTGTATGGCAAAATGCACATTATAAATGAGTTGGAAAATATAAATGTTTTCATTTTTTGTTTGTTTTTTATAAATATTTAATTTCATTAGTTAGTATTCCAAACATAGGATATTGATTAAAGTCATCGATTAATTCAACATATTGATTAATTATTTATCTAATTTATTCTGAGTACCAGCAAGAGTATCTATCTGGTTACCATCTTCGGAATGTTTAAAATCGTAGTTTCTACAAAAGACTCATCAACTTTTGGAGAGCTATAATTGTTGGTTATTTACGTATTGTTATATTATGACAGGATCAATAGTATAAAATTTATACCTAAAACTTTTGTACTTTATAAATTTAGAAAAATGTTGCATGTATTTTGAAACTCTGATGAAGGTGTAAAACAAAATCAAAACGTTGGTAATGAATTTTAAATTTTTTAAATTAATTGTCGATCTTTGTCCCACTAAAACCGTTGATATTAATGACTTCTCCTTTCCCGACATTTCAAAATTTTAGTAATATTTGAAAGAAGAAATAATTATTTTACCCAATTTAATCGTATTCGCAGACATAATTTGCATAATATTAAAATATATACTTTGGGACAATGTCATCTGGCCACAATAAATTAACAAACAAAACTACGTTATCCAGGGTGTTCTACAAGCTCTGTTACAAACTTTGACAGAAGGTAGCTGAGTTAATTAACAAATCTTGGGGCTATAAAAGTTGTTCAAAATGTCCATCCTCAGCTCGAATGCAAGCCTCAGATCGGCGAACTAAAGATTCCGTAAAAAACGCCACTCACGTTCCAACGTCGCAGTACAATTTTGTCGAATGCGATAAAATTGAACAAAATTTGATCGTGTATTTTCGCTGTTCGACCAAGTCGGTGCGATTTGATTGCAGACAAACCAGTCAGTCTGCTGCAGTACGGCATTGTTGCTTGGGTCGTTTATTTGATCGTGTATTGCGACTTGCGCTTAGATTGTACGATTGTAATACTGCGAAACAAATCATTTGCTAGTGAATTTCGAAAATGGCTTATAGCGAGACATTTTTAAGAGATTTTTTTGACCTGTATAAAGAACAAGAATGTCTTTGGAAAATAAAATCGCCATCATATCATGATAAAATCGCAATTCTTCTAATAAATGAACGTGACTGTATGTATGTCTTTTTAATAACCAGTTTTTGCACCACCACCTACGTTTCTTGTGTTTTTTTCGTCTTTTTTCGGTTATACAAAGCGCAAGAGCCGCTAAAAGTGTATTTTCATCTGACATGTTTATCATTTGAAAGTAAAACTCGTACTGCAAAATCCTTACGTGTGTGTTCCCATCCGATTTCCAGCACAATTGTACTGCAATCGCATTCGACAAAATTGTACTGCGGAGTTGGAACGTGAGTGGCGTTCTTTACGCACGGATGAGATTTGGTTCATTTTTTATATGGTTAGCTGCATCCTGAATTTTTTCAAGTAACTGCTGACGAGTAGTGATTTCAACATGGTAGACAAGCTTCTTCATATGTCCCCATAAATAAAAGTTCAAAGTATTTAGATCTGGTGAACGCGGTAGCTATGCTATTGGACCTTGTTCTATCAATTTATTCGGGAAATCATTTAGCCAAGCAGTTACTTGTCTCCCTCTATATGGTGGTGCATCATCGTACTGATATTACATATTTTGACAATATTGAGTCCTACATCCATTACTGAAATAAAAAAGGAGTTTTCTAAGAAAGTTCTTTACGCGATCACTTAAAATATCTACAGGCAGTAAATTATTGTTGAAAATGTTACCCCAAACGTTGACAATTAAACGTTGCTAAAATCGTCTTGATCTAATTGCATGCGGAGTTTGTAACGCCCAAATATGTTATGATTATTATTATTTATGCCGTCTCTAGTAAAACACAACATTTTGTACATTTGTATTTATATATATCTACATTTATATAGTAGGACGCTTCCTACTGTAGCCATTTGAATGGCACAGTTGGAAGTCCGCACGACAGATGGAGCCATTTGCGCTCCCGCGTACAATGTATTTCCTTGTCGTGACTATACGACGAAAAACAGCTGGGTCGTTTGTCGGTTGTCGCACCTATGACACGCTGATGAGGACTAATAAGTCCGAAACCGGTCTGTGCCTGGTGGGTAAACTGATGACAAACGATCCTGTCCTAACACCTGTTGCACTAGGTGTTACGAGTATAATTCAACGCCGGTAGGAGCATATATCTCTCGGGGTAGTTGTTTCTCGTAACACTGACAACTCAAAAATTTTTGAACATTTACTTCAGTGGACGAATGGCTTTTTTGGAACGGGGTACTTTCTTCCGAAGTATACGAAACGATGCACTCTAAAGACTGCGTTGGCAGGTTGGTGTCTACTTGAGGGTATCTTCGTCGATATTCTCGGGTTGCTTGTCTGATGTTCCCATTGGAATACCCATATACAAACACTGCATACTCTTCAGTTGTAAATAAATATGCATCTTTCATTTAGCACTTTAACTAAGTGTCAAATGAATAAACAAAATTATACAAATAATAATTATTGTTATAGCATCATTTTCTGTAGAAACTAAAAATGAACTTATACAGTACACTATAGTAAACTAAGCATCAACTTTTTTTTTAAATTGTTCTTCTACGGTGAACAGGATATTAAAATTAAAAGTCATTCGAAGACGATTAAATCAAAATTGATCCCCATTTTCTTTTTAATAAATTGCCTGATTAAATTTTTATCCAGCTTTTCTCCTTTGCTGACGGTTACAGACAAACAATGTGTCTGTTTCTGTAAAAATGAAAAGTTTTCAATATAATTCACATTGGAGAAAGTTATTAAAAGTCGATTTAAATATTCTGTATTATTAGGATGTATTCAGGTACATATATTTTATTGAGGAATTGCCTATCTTCTTTACATAAACATATTTTTATTACAAACAATTGAAATAAGGTTTTTATTGAAACATACTAATATGATTTAAGATTTCACTATGCACTAAGTAGTTCTGCCCACTCTTGTTTCTTTAAATATATGTATTTTCTGTGCGTGTAGGTTCAGTTCCCCAATATCCATAATTTAGTTTAAGGACTTAGCTTTCAGATAGCTAGAGGCTGCTGAAATTACGCCTTCAAGGAGAAAAATCAATAGCCTTTCACTAACAATGGCCCTATTGTAAAATATTATGGCCATATTATAAAACGGGGAATTAAAACTTGCCCAGACTTAGGTATAATTTGGGGTTTCATTGCACAATTTTACCGGATGATAAATTTTAAATACCAACAACAATCATTAAAATTCATACTGCGTAAACTGTGTAGTTGTGCTTTTTAATAATAATAAACCTCTGAAATGTTAAATTAATGCGGAGTTGAGGAACTCTCTGACTTTTAATTTTAAATTAAAATGAAAATTTATGTGCAAAATATGATTAAGTATTTTATCTCTTGGACATTTTTGTAGTAGTTAAACAATTCTAGCACGCTAATTAGGACAGTTAATTATTATGTTTTATAACTAAGGGAGGCAGAAAATATTGTGCTATAAACAAATTTTGATGTTATTTTATACGGTAAATATCAATTTTTTATTATGAAGTATTCAAGAGTGGTCTTTAATGAAAAAATAAAAAAGTAAAAAAAAATATAAGCATTTAAAGTTAATAAATAATAGAAACGATCAATTTCAGTCATATAATGTACCTTTTAGACAATGAAATTTATAGTCGAAAAAATCTACCTAAATTACACAGTCCCACAAAGAAGGGTTCTGTAATAAAATACTAAAATACAAACTAAAATATGGTAAAATAGTGGCGATAAGGTAAAGCTTTATAATAAAAAGCAAGAATTTGTAAATACCTTGAGAAAAAATAAGATCAAATAACGAATGTTGGTGCAAAACATTGTGAAAAATCAAAACTTTGTATTTTATACTACCAAATATATAAATGTACGTTAATAGGCAACATATCAAAAAAATATAATAAAACTTATCCCTCAAAAGGTGCCTGTTTTTTTTTTTATTTTAAATTTTGTATTTTTTGCAATTCTACCCAAAAATTGACCTATGATTATTAATTGTTCATATTATAACTGTGGTATAAAACTGAAACAGGGTTATTTACCAAGAACGATGTTTGAGCCACTACAAAAAAAATATTGGTTAAATCTAAAGTTTAAAAACAGTGAAATATGACCTTTCAAAATCAAGGTAACCTACGAAAAATAAGTCAATATTAAATTTTGAAGCACATTATTTTATTGAATTAAAGGTTCCTAGATTTTCAAATTATTTTAAAAACTTCCTTAACTACCGCTCTTTATAACGGTATAATCATAGTAATAACAGAATGTAAAAAAAAAATTAAAACAGCGATTTTATTAACAAAGGTAGCATTTATGCAAAGGTCAAATAAAATAAAACAATAAGGTAAGTAAAATTATTATTATTATTATTCATGGAATTTGTTCAAAATGACTCCCTTGATTCCTTATACAAGCTTTAAACCTGCCCTCCACACTACCGCTTGTCTGTAAGGGAATTTTTAAATTCATCGTTTCCCAACGCATGGATTGGAAGAGCTGGACCCATTCCATGGCCACCACGCTCCTCTGACTTAACACCGCTCGACTATTATGTATGGGGACGTGCAAAGGCTTTGGTTTACGACGAGGAGATAAGAAATCGGGACCACCTTATAAATAAAATAAATTACGCTTTCACAAAAATGAAAGAAGAAATGCGGCTTAAAACAACGACAGTGGAAATCAGAAAGAGGTTTAGAGTTTGTATAAGGAATCAAGGGAGTCATTTTGAACAAATTCCATGAATAATAATAATAATAATTTTACTTACCTTATTGTTTTATTTTATTTGACCTTTA
>NW_019416308.1:467429-566894 GCF_000390285.2 Anoplophora glabripennis | reverse complement strand
TGGAATTTGTTCAAAATGACTCCCTTGATTCCTTATACAAGCTCTAAACCTCTTTCTGATTTCCACTGTCGTTGTTTTAAGCCACATTTCTTCTTTCATTTTTGTGAAAGCGTAATTTATTTTATTTATAAGGTGGTCCCGATTTCTTATCTCCTCGTCGTAAACCAAAGCCTTTGCACGTCCCCATACATAATAGTCGAGCGGCGTTAAGCCAGGGGAACGTGGTGGCCATGGAATGGGTCCAACTCTTCCAATCCATGCGTTGGGAAACGATGAATTTAAAAATTCCCTTACAGACAAGCGGTAGTGTGCAGGGCAGGTTTAGAGCTTGTATAAGTAATCAAGGGAGTCATTTTGAACAAATTCCATAAATAATAATAATAATAATTTTACTTACCTTATTGTTTTATTTTATTTGACCTTTACATAAATGGTACCTTTGTTAATAAAATCGCTGTTTTAATTTTTTTTACATCCTGTTATTACTATGATTATACCGTTAGAAAGAGCAGTAGTTAAGGAAGTTTTTAAAATAATTTGAAAATCTAGGAACCTTTAATTCAATAAAATAATGTTCTTCAAAGTTTAAAATTGACTTCTTTTTCGTAGGTTACCTTGATTTTGAAAGGTCATATTTCACTTTTTTTAAACTTTAGATTTAACCAATATTTTTTTTTGTAGTGGAGCAAACATCGTTCTTGGTAAATAACCCTATTTCAGTCACACTTATAATATGAACAATTAATAATCATAGGTCAATTTTTGGGTAGAATTGAAAAAAATACAAAATTTAAAATAAAAAAAAACAGGCAACTTTGGACTAGGCTAGAAGTGGTGCAATAAGTAGGAAATAGCCCCACCTACCACCCCTTAAAATTATTACATCTATCTAGGAAACACCCTGTATAGTAATTATGGAACCGTAACTTTTTATGAACTTTGATGTAAGTATTAAGAAAAATTAAAACTATATTTTTTCTTTGTTTATATCGAAATAAGTACCTATTTATTGTAGATCATTCTTTATTTTCCATTTATAATACTATTTATAATACCAGGTATCTATCGTTTCATTATTGAAGATATTAAATTTTATATGAATTAGTAGATAATTGACAGAAAATGCTAGTAGTTATCTCTATAAATCAAGAAAATGTGAGAAAACTGTTAACCATATTTTAGCGGCTTAAACTGAATTTGTCAGTCTTTAAAAATCAGAAAGACTACATTGTGATTTATAGAAACAATTTGATGAAGATAAAAATTTTCTCACAGTTAATTATAAGCAGCTGTTATATATTTAATTATGTGTTTAATGTAAAATTATATTGTAGTATATTTAATCTAAGCTTAAGGTGATTTAATTTGATGCTGCTACAATATTTTATTTTTTTAATCAAAAATTTCATAATTTTTATAGCACCTTAGAACCATTTCAATATTATTTGTCATTATTACATTTTTTGTAATATACTTTTTAAAACTTGTTAATAATTGTTTTTTTTCTAATAATTATAAGACGATAGCACGTTTTTTATCGCACGCATCACAAGGACAAATCCATTTTTCCGAATAATTAAACCTAAGACAAATGTAACTGATATACCTAAATAACAAATATGTTAATTAATAAGACATGTACGATAACTTCCATCGAATACTAGTGTTCAAGCAATTTTGCAAATGTAGCATTTTTTTATGTACCTGTCAAAATCTTTGATAGAATATTGATAATTGTTTGTTGACTGCCTTACCTTATTTGCCGATAGCCTATTACACCAAGGCAACCTTCACAGGTTCTAAATGTCACTGACACTGTATCACATTGATAAAATGTCTTTTTATTTACTAACTAACAAATATTTGTAATTATCCGTACGATCACCGAACTACTTTAAGGGAAACTGAATTAGCGTCATGCTGTAAACACTATCTTAATCTTATCGCTAAATGAAGGTCTATAAAAGATATTTTGGTGTATTAAGTTGCACAAAACATTATCGATAAGTTGTAATTTATTGCTGTTGTTTATATGTGGAATGAATCTCATGTCTCACGAATATTATAATTAATTATTGTTCAAAGATATTCTTTTTGTGAAGTTAGGTATACAAGAAAGAAAATTCGAGTAGGAAAACGTGTTTATACTAAATAACCTTCAAAATGTCCTTAATATCTAACAAAGGATGACAGGCATAAAAATAAGCCAATAAAATTGATACCACACCCTTTACTGTCATTGGGTATAAAAAAATAAACAAGATATTTTCAGATCTGTATTTAATCTAATATCGATTTATTTGTTTCTATGTATTATCTAATGAAATGGTTAAATATACAGGGTATAGCAAAAGTACCGGAACGGCAGAATAACTCGGCGGGAGAGCATTTCAGAGAAAAATGTTAAATAGAAAAGTTTCAGGATTTCTCCCTGGCTATCCGATGGTGATTATCTTGACATTGACCTTAACCTTGACCTTGAATATCGTTTCAAGGTCAGATGTGATTTTTCAAATGGGCCCTATACTTATGACCCCAGAAATGAAATGAGCGGAAAATTTTACGTTCAGATATGACCTTGACTGACCCCTCCCTTTTGACATTGGGGCCCTCACAAGGTCAAACCAACAAAAGTACAGGAACGGTAGAATAACTCGGCGGGAGAGCATTTTAGAGAAAAATGTTACATACAAAAGTTTCAGGATTTCTCCCTGGCTATCCGATGGTGACCTTGACATAGACCTTGACCTTGAAGATTATTTCAAGGTCAAATGTGATTTTTCAAATGGGACCCTATACTTTTGACCCCAGAAATGAAAAGAGCGAAAAATGTTGAAATTTTAAAATTGCGAAACCTGAAGGTAAGGTTTAGTGGACCCGGCCAATGAAGGCAAGGTTTAGTGAACCCGGCTAATTAAGGCAAGGTTTAGTGAACCCGGCCAATGTAGGCAAGGTGTAGTGAACCCGGTCAATAAAGGCACATGAAGGCCGTTCCGGTACTATACCCTGTATATGTTAGCCTATATGGACTAGGAATTAATTTAGTTTTTGTAGCAGATAACGAGTAACCTTCGCAATGTTTTGACAGTCTTTCCCTTTATATTATAAAATTAAAGGTTTTTTGCAATAATTTATTATTTACACAAAAGTTAAGGCATTTCAATATACGACTAGTACATTTGTACATATATTATTTATAGGAACTATATTCTCAAGAGACAAACCTGATACATGATTAAAGGTTTTCAATAATTTCCGTTAATTTCTTCAAAGTCTCACCTTCATTTAAAACTTCTATGTCTAAAATGAATAAATACAATAATAGTCTGTCAGTTCAAATTAAACGTGCTTAAACCTATGACGAAGATTACTGAGGTGATACTGTGATGTTTTTCGTCGCGTTACTGATCCGTTGTTGTCACCTGATGATATTTAGTTTGTATATTATATTATATCAACTGTAGGGATCAGATTTATAGAATTGTATTAATTGTTCATTGAAAGTGTAAATAGCTTCAATTCATATTTGAGTGTGATCAGTAATAATTACATATGTCTATAAAGTTTACTCAAATAAGCAAAATGTTGGAGGAAAGGAAATGATATTAGCAGAGATTAATTTTAGAGGCGAATCTCAGTAGTTTTCCCTAATCAATATTAAAACTTATACGAATTTGACCTACCCACCTCTATATTTTTAGGTAGGTGCGTAATAACTCACAGATTGTATTGAAAACAATTTTGCATATCAAACGGTAAACAACAATAAGTCAGACTGAACTTGTAAACACACAAAAACAATATACTAACTGATCACACAAATACAGCGAAGAAGAACTGACGCTCGGAGAAAGAGTTGCAGGAATATTAGGAAAATATTTACGTCTATTGTTACAGTATAATTAAAATACATGACTAAACTTAAATGGCAGATTGTATGTCATAATCATAAATTATCAAAACAGTTTATATAAATGAAATAAGGGATGTTATAATACAATATATTTAACTTAAATTTTGTATACAGTTCTAGTTTTTATGTAACTATTTACAAATGTATATAGGTATACGCTATTGCTTTTTAAGGTCTGCAGTTTCGGGGGTGAACTTAGCAATTTTCATCAGCAATTGTATTCATTTCATAATAGATTATTTATAATAGAGTTAAATGATTTGCAAAATTGTGTTCTTGTTTACTGATATGCGCCGTTTTCGAGATAAATGGCAAAACACACAGCAACATTGCGGAATATATCAGACTCGATATCAGAGAATTACCATTGTCTGAGTAGTGGTTCTTGGAACAATAACAAAACAAGAACTGAAATCATTATCAGGAGAGGCCTAGAGGTTCTAATGACGGGTCGACACCCACAGAGCCTAGCCTGAGAACAAGGAGTGAGTCGGAATTGCCTTAATAAATTTATTTGCAGATGACACATTCATATCGGTTTAAGGGTATGATCAGGCAGAAAGTAACCAATGTAATGAACAATGACTTTGGCAAGTTAGATAAAGTGATTGTGCAATAATAAACTTAAATTAAAAGCTTCAAGATGTATGATTTTAGATACAAAACGAAAGTGTCAAAATTATGCACAGAGTAATCTTGGGGTCGGAAATTAGATACCTACATTGTGTATTAGATCAACAATTATTAAACTTTGGTTAAACATGTGGATTATATATGTAAAAAGATCGGTAAAAAGATCAGAATTTTGGTCGAATATCGGAACATGTAACACAGTGGTGTAAATTATTAATATACAGAGATGGCCAGAAATACGGAATAAAATTCATATCTTTTGAACGAGTTATTTTTTTTTTAAAACGCCGAAACACGTTAACTGATTTTGATTTTTTCCCATCTTTCGGTTATATAATAATTAATTTTTCTTCAACCCCCTTACCCCCAGCTACCCCTACTTTTTTTTCAAATGCAAACATAAGGCATGAGTGGGCTCGTTGAAAAGCTTATAGAAAACTGAATCCAGCCATACCAAATAAACAAGTTTTATTTTTTCAATAGTTTTTAGGGTTGTATAAAACACCTACTTAAAATACACCTAAATAAAATTTAATTATCTTCAGTGTTATTCTCCATGAATTTGCACAGAATAAAATAAAGAATTTGAAACTTTACCTATCACTGCTAACGCAAAAAAGATATATTTTTTATGTTGCGTTTTTTTGATACCACTTACTTGCCAGGCTTTCTGGTTAATTTTTCGCTTTAGTTGTAAATTGGAGTTTGAAACGTTACTATTGTGTCAAGATCAAGTTATTTACTGAATTGCAATGGTATTGTCGGAAAGGCAACGCATCGAAATCTTGATATTGCTTGGATGTTGAGACAAAATAAGAAGTCAGGCTGAAGTGTGCGATTTATTTAATGCGAAATATTCCGAAAACCAAATCTCGCAAGGGACAGTTAGTAAAATATTTCACAAATTTGAAGAACACGGTACAGTACAGACTTTGCCCAAAACTGGACGGGCAAGTACTTTTAATGAAGAAAAGAAATTAGACATTGCATTAGAACTTGTTGAAAATCCTCATACTTCAACTGTTTCATTGGCCCGCAATCACGATGCTTCTCGAACTGCAATTCGAATGTTTCTGAAACAAGAGAAATACCACCCCTATAAGGTATGTCTTGTCCCAGAGCTTTTGGAAGACGATTATGATAGGCGATTACAATTTTGTGAAGAAATGATGAGAAGGTGTGACGACAATAATGGTTTTCAACGAAACGTACTTTTTTCGGATGAAGCTACGTTTTATTTAAATAGAGTGATTAACAGGCACAACTATCGCTTTTGGTCCCAGGAAAATCTACACTGGACATGCGAATCACATATGCAGCATCCACAGAAAGTTAATGTATGGGCAGATATCATCAACAACAGAATCTTGGGCCCATTCTTTTTTGAAGAAAATCTTACTGCCGCACACTGCCTGAATTTCCTAACATTTTACCTGATACCTGCTCTAGCTGTGATTTTCCCTCATGAAATTGATCCAGATATACCGAATGAAAGAATTTGGTTCCAACAAGATGGCGCTCCCCCTCATTTTGTTATTGATGTTAGAAGATACTTAGATGAAATGTTTCCAAATCGCTGGATTGGTAGATGAGGTACAGTTGAATGGCCGCCAAGATCCCCCGACTTAACACCCATGGATTATTTTCTTTTGGGGATATTTGAAAGAAAGAGTCTACCAGGACAAACCGGATAGTATTGAGAATTTAAAGAACACGATTAAGGCGGAGCTGCATAATTTACTAGCTGAAGTCATTCAGAATGGTGTGGACAGCTTTTACTATCGTCTTGGAGAATGCCAAATAGTGAATGGAGGACATTTTCAGCTTTTGCGACATTGAGTTTATTTTTGTATATTATCTAGTTGTTTCAATTTCTAAATGAAAAAAAACTTTTTTATTTGGTATTTCTGGATTCAGTTTTCTATAAGCTTTTCAACGAGCCCCCTCATGCCTTATGTTTCCATTTGAAAAAAAAGTAGGGGTAGCTGGTGATTAGGGGGTTGAAGAAAAATTAAATATTATATAACCGAAAGATGAGAAAAAATCAAAATCAGTTAACATGTTTCGGCGTTTTAAAAAAAAATTAACTCATTCAAAAGATATGAATTTTATTCCGTACTTCTGGCCATCCCTGTATAATACGATTACTTATTCTCGTATAACATACTGCTCATCTCTGTTAATACTTGCAACAAAAATGAAGTCAACAGGCTTCAGATTATACAAAATAAAGCTGTGCGTATAATTATTTCATTTAGTAAATACACACATTTAGTTTCTATGTTTAAAGACATGTGTCTACCTTAATTCACTCAGACCTGTGTGCATTTGTTTCTGTTATTGATTTGTTACTATGATCCAATTGGTGTCGAAATTTTTTTTGAAAGCAATTTTTAAGAAAATTATTTATTTTAGCTTATAAAAAAATGTTGTGAAATCTTAATCAAATACATGCAAAAAATATGAGAAAATATATTTAGAATAAAAATTTAAACCATAAATATGGCAGCTAGCGATGAATAAAAAAAATACTTATTTTCTTTGTTATTAAGGACATAATTTGGATATCTTCTTCACATGCGAAGAATAGTATACAAACTCCTTTCAACAACACAGAGCACAGAGTTGAATTCAATTTTCACAAATATTTATACATAAAACACATCACGACGTTAGATATCGGAATTTTCAAAGCATTTTCTAACACAGTTTCCATATTCTTACTGGTTTCATCATTTCATCGTATATTAGTACTACAGTAAATCTAAAAGAAAATACAATTTACAAAAAATTATAAAATTTTTCAATAAAAGAAAATAATTTGGAAATGTTGTGAATTTTGTTAAAAAGTAGTTATTAGAACAGTATTCATGTAAGAAGAATAGTTGTAAAAGTGTTAGCAAGATATGAAAGTGCCTTAAATTGAAATAAAAAAACTTCATTGTAATTAAGTGTGTTGGATATTAAAAGACAGCATGAGAAATAAGAAATTCAAAAATGCAATTAGATTTAAAAACATAAGCCTACAATTTGTAAAAGATGTTTCCATATTATATTCTAGAATTTCTAAGAAAATGCCACAACACTCCATGTTAGTCATTTGTTTCACAAAATCTTATATAGACACGGTAGAAAGTCAGTGAGTAAGACGATCAGTCAGAAGAAATCGTAGGAGTCAGTGTAATTTGAGTTGCTAGAACAAAATAAATTTATGGCGTAGAAATAAATATATCGGAACATTCATACACAAGTTTAAAGTTATAGAGAGTTTTTACTAATTGTTAAGTTTATCTGCATTTTTTTCATAATGAGAAATTCCATGATTTGTTTAAATTCTCTATAGACTCCTGAATGTAATTAAACTTGATCTTTTAAATCAGAGTGAGACCCCCCCTCGGTTTTTAGCCTTTCCAATTGTATTGGAAATCAACATCGACTTTATAGACGGAGAGCCAAAGGCAAAACAATTGTTTGAATGTACTAAGCCTAGTTTTTTGATAGTTGATTACAGTAGTTGTTACAAACATACTGTGATTATTAGTCAAGCAAACTGAGAACAGGTGTCTCAGGCAAAGTTTCCTCTAAGTTGCGCGGGTGCGCGGCCGCGCACTATTTTTTCGGAAGTTGCGCAAGCGTTTTTATATTCTGCGCACAATGGGCTTGTTCACAATTTTTTAAAATTTCATTTTATAAAAGAACTGCATCTAAAAATGGTAAACATCCAAATTTCCTTTCTTGTTTGTGTGTTATTAAAATGCTTTAAAATGTCAATTTCAAGAGTATTTATGAAAAACAAAATTTTGACTTCAAACTCAGGCACATGACCCCGCCCCCACTTACACACTTTTACGTACGTTTTAAACATTTTTGCTCCCACATACTTTTGCTCCGCGCAATCAGCGAAAAAATTAGAGGGAACATTGGTCTCAGGTACACTATTACTGTCGTACTACCGAGGTAATAAAGTGATTTTACTAAGGCTGAAAATCGTTATACAAATAAAAGTTATGTCAGTCAGTCAGCTGAATGTGGAGACAGAGCTGGTCAGTTAGCCCCAATGTATGTATGTCCAAAAAATAAATAATCTACAATTGGTTTACTATACTTCAAAATTTTTGTGAGGGTATTAATTGTTATATTAACCATGAATAAAGACGGATTTTCTTATTCTATCATTGTCTTACCTAAAGTGCGATTTCTTGTCTAGAAAATGACAGCCTCAAAAGGAATGACACGTTTGTTTTATCAGCATTTTTTATGTCATTTCGTTTTTCTAAAACAAATATGTTAAATTTACCGTATTTCAAAATGAAAAACGGTTCCTAAGATTTTTTTTTTAATTTTAGCAGCCACAAAATTTATTTATTTATTTATTTAGAAGTTACAATATCCAACGGGACAAAGTCCCAATTACAGGATAAGGCAAAACAGAAAACCTTAACTAAATTTTAAAAGAAAAAGACAAACTAACATTAAATATAAAAATATAAATACTACATAACATAAAGCAATCAAAATATGAAATCCAGACAAAGATTATGTCATTCATACAATGAATATATCAAGTCGATCTTCATACTTCTGGTAATTGGAAATCATTTCATATAGGGGAGATGCTATTAGTAAATTTGTACGAGGTGTGGGTAATTGTAAAACGAAGTGAAATCTAGAACTAAGTCTAGGAACATGATATAAAATCCTTGAGACTAACGAGTCTACATTTAACGTGTTATTTATGATTTTAAAAAGGAATATAATTGAAAACATAATTCGCCTACGACAGAGACTATTAAATTTAGAACAAGAAAGCAATAAATCTTGAGGTGTACCAAGAGGAGGATAAAATCCAAGGATATTTAAATAAAGGGGACTTATTTATTTACATTTCTGGATGATGCCTCGTCTATTCACAGTCTAATTGTATCATTATTGTCAGCTGTATAATTGTACTGGAAATGTACTTAATATTTTTATCGCAATTTTCATCACAATTGTGAAAATTATTATTATAGGATAGTATTATTAAGTTATGCGTACAATATTGTTAAATTCTGTACATATTAAACTATTTTTCATTTTTCATATTTGCCATGTTTGAAGACTTGGCAACAGCGCAATAATTTGTAGCGTGTTCCGCGTTCGTTCTGCCGTGGTTGGCAGAATATGGCGTCTCTTGTTAGAAAATAGTTGTGATTTTAGTAAGTTAAACGTGATTAGTGTTTATATATGTATTTTGGGTAAACTTTTAAGGTGTGAATATGGTTAGACAGTGCAGAATTTGTAAGAAATTGCAATATAAACATCCACATCTATCCTTCCACAGGTAAGCGTGCTTGAAGGTAACTTTGGAATGTATATGCAACTTTGGCCATTATCGTGCTTGTAGGTAACTTTTATTTGAATAACGGTAAAATTCTATAAAACTGACTTTTGGTATTTTTTTAATTTTTGCTGAGATAGTAAGAAAACAATAATATGAACCATGTTTGGCCATTAAAATCAATAAATCGCCCGAATCAAAAGAAAATGCTGCACCACAAATAAGTTACAGACATTACTTATATTTAATAGATTTATAGGTATTTCAATTCCTTATACTCATTATTACAAGTTTTAATCATTCATCATTTTCGGTTTCCTTTACGACAAAAACCTTTTCAAAATTATATTTACAATTTTATTAAATGCACGAGCATAAAAACTGAATAAATACAAAAGCAAAAATATGGTGGTGGGTTCAGTTATACATAAAAATACTGAAGATGCAATCAACTGAAAGTTGCATTCATTCAACCATATTGATGTTCTCCTTTGGGAATATATTTTTATGTCTCATTAAAAGTTTGCCTCAGTATTCTAAAAGTGAAATGTGAATGTTTTTAGGATGCCTGGGGTTGGTGCAACAAGAAAGAAATGGTAACAGTTATTGGGATTCCAAGAATTTATAATTAAATATTTTATTTTGACCCTTTCAAAACGTACGACATTGGAGATGTAATCGCGCGCATCAGTTGGATGAAAATAAAGCCCTCTGCTTTCCCCTTGCCTAGCTTCACCCAACATATGAGATAGACTGTGACATGCCCTTTATTGAAATGTCCTTGATAAAATCCATAACTAATAAAATGAATAGTCTTTAAAAATCTCCGTTGTACTTTCTCTAATTGAATATTATAAATATATAATATAAATGGGACTCCAAACAACCGATGCATATCCAAGTTTGTAACGCACAAATGCTGCATACAATATATTTAGAACCTTTGCGTTCTGAAAGTCCCTAGAATTACGCAAAATAAAGCCTAAATTCTTATAAGCAGATTTGGTTACTAAACTAATGTGGTCGTCAAACGATAATCTGGTATCGAAAGTAACACCAAGGTCAGTAAATTGCGTAACTCTATTTAAAAAAGATGCACCAATTTTATAATCAAAATCTAGATTAGTTTTGCGTCGACTGCAAGTCATAAATTTACATTTACTTACATTCAGAGGTAGATTATTATTACATGAACATCAATTGTGTAATCTGTCAAGATTATCTTGTAATGTAGTACAGTCAGTAGAGGATTTAACTTCCAAGAATAACTTCAGGTCGTCGGCATAGAGTAAATAGTTGACATCGAGCCATTCAGTTAAGTCATTAATAAAAATAATAAATAACAGTGGTCCCAGGGTTGACCGTTGCGGAACTCCTGATGATTGATGGAATTTACATGATTGAAAGCCTCGATACTGCACAAATTGGTACCTATTACTAAAATAGGATGTAAACAGAGATAATAGAGCAGGGATATACCATATGACTTCAATTTCAAAGTTAATAAATTATGATCAAGCCGATCGAAAGCTTTGGAAAAGTCAGTATACACAACATCAACATGACTTCCTGCATCCAAAGCTTCAGCAATAAATTGGGTTTTCTCAACTATATAAACGGGGCATATTCGCGACTCTTTCCATACTTGTGGATATTCTTTATACTTAATTATAGAATTGAATATGATTTTTAAAGGTTTTGCAAAAATTGTTTTACAGTCTTTTATTAAAAATGCAGGAATTAAATCAGGCCCCATTGTAAAATTACCCTTCATTCTCTTAATTGCATTTATTATGTCATCTTCGGTAACCTCAATAACACAAATAGTATTAGAGCCAACAGAGAGCAATGTGGGCGAACAACTATTTAGGTGATAATTCTATTCGTAATAAGAATACTATAAGTTATTATAACGAATTAAATTACCTCAAAGTTAATTTTCTTAAATAAATATTTTGCCATAACATCGTTTTCAACTACATTATTATTTTTTTCCAAATTTGGTACATTTATTATTACTGCATCTACAAAAAAAAATCAAAATGATAAGTTACGTGCCCTAAGAAAGTCATAATAGTATCTGTCTAATAAGACTTTCGTGTATTCAATAAGACCTTCGGTACTCGTGTACCGGTTAAAACTAGTATATGTTAATATGGTATTTTCATCTTGCACATTCCAAAAATATTCTTGTTGGAATTTTTATTATAATGAAAATACATTACATAAGCTTAAAGTAGCCATCGACACAAGAGTGTATATCTTAGCACCTCATAAATTTATCAACTTCTACTTGATTTATAAAATTTTTATAGCTTGGATAATATTTTCGGATAATCAAATTGTTTAGGTGAATATATATCTATACTCTTCCAGTTATGAATTCATATGGTTTCAACATACATATAATAAAAAGGTTGTATTTACATAAACATATGCGAAAATATTTGAATAAAATATCTGAATCTGCAACAGGCACAACGTATTGCAACTATCAGAATATTAGAAACAAATTCGAAGTTTGAACTACAACTGCAGATTTTAGAAAAATAAAGTTTTAATCCAATGAAAATAAATAAGTAATACGCGTAGGTACATATTTATGGTTCTAAAAAATTTTTAAATGCATGAAATTTTTATGCACTCAATTTGATAAGTAGGTATACCTAACGGTGGTAAGTAATATGTAGGTAAATACAAAAATTACTTAAACTCGAAATGCATACGAGGAATAAAGATATACATTATTTAATGACGCTTATTGTTTTAAAAAGGTTTTATTTAAATTTTATAAGGTTTTATAAAGGATGTTTTCAGATCAATTAGTTTTAAACGAGGTTTATCTGAAACTAAGTAAATGTATTTTTAGAGTGTAAGAATTTATTGAAAAGCCTTGTAGCATACCTAAAAATTTTAATAAAATCTCTCGCTATAGTTTTGTTGTTAATGCCGGATGAACTTGATAAATCAGTTGGTTTTTAAAACGCATTTGAATCAAAATTTAATCGTGTCTTATACAGGGTGTCTCATAATTAGCTGCCAACCCTGAACAGGCCGATTCTATGAACAAAACTAAGTAAAAAAGTTCATATGAACATGGGTCCGGAAATGCTTCCTAAGGGCACAGGGACCCATTGAAGAGGGAGGAATGGAAATCATTTTTTTGCAATATCTCTCAATCACGTTGTGATAAATGAATGAAATTTGGTATACACAGCTAAATTTTGATGAGCAATTTGATGGACTAATCCATTTATAAACACTACATTATATAAAACACAAGACGAAATAGATTTGCAGAAAGAAATAGTTCTTCATAAATATAAATTCTAAAATTGCTTTAAATATTTAGCTTTGACAACTTCCTCCTTCATTACATTAAAATTTAACAAATAAAAACAAAAAAGTAACACAGGACGAAATAGATTTGCAAAAAGATGTAGTTCTTCATAAATATAAATTTAAAATTGCTTTAAATATTTAGCTTTGACAACTTCCTTATTATTCTTTGGGTTCACTTTGGGTCTATTACATTTCTATGATTATTATCACAGAAATGTAGATTTATCAAAAGCCTTATGGTAGTTCTGTAGGTTATTAAAAAACTTAAATTGTTACTTGGGAAAATTTCCTGGTAAAATAATGTTTGAAAGTCTTTCGAGTATACCTGCATCTAATATCTAGTGATAAAATTTTCAGTTAATATAACATTTTTTATCTAAAAACGAAAAATTATTTTAAAGAGAATTGATTTTCAAATATAACAGAATTGTTTATATGGAATACAAATATGTTAAAAATATTCAGTTACAAGTATCATACGAGTATAGGTAGAGTCAACAATAATTATATTACGTTTTTATTATCACATCAATTTGCTTTGTAGTTAGCTACTAAACAGTAGCTAACTGAAGAGCAAGATAAAAAAATACGATTATTTGAAAAGTGTAGGAAATATCGAATAAGCGACATGTGGTAATTTCGACATTGTATCCCAAAAGCCAAAGAAAATCTTGATGCAAACTATCCCCGAATTCAGGTTCAGCGACCTCAAAAGCATACATACTTACAGGTTAACATTCGTGAAAGGCCTTTTCTTTACTTTGACCTTGAACTGATCTTAACTTGACCTAAATGTGACCTTGTAGGGCTAAGCTATCCCCAAATCCAATCCCCCTCTCCAAAAAAAAACTTATATGCGCACTGGTTCAAATTCAATACAAGCCTTTTCTTTAGTTTCATCTTGAAATGACCTTGAATTGACTTGAAGGTGACTTTTAGGATTACGCTATCTCCAGATTCAGATTCTGCGAGCCCAAAGACCTAAACACTTCCTGGTCAAAATTCAATACAAGTCTTTTCTTCAGTTTGACCTTGAAACGACCTTTACCTGACCTCCAGGTGACCTTAGACAGCTAAGCTATCCAAGAATTCAGGTTCAGCGATCCAAAAAGCATTGTACCTACTGGTCAAAATTCATTACATGCCCCAGTTATTGAATCCATCAAGTTGATACTTCGTGAAGCTTACTCAGTCCTACAGCCAGTCACACACTTCCCCCCTCTATATCTCTGAAACTATCTATAGAATCACTTTGGGTCCGTGACAACTTTTCATCAGAATGTCGAGAACTATAACATATCACAATTCCAGCCAAATCTAGCGAGACCCTTTTTGGGGTCTTCACACTTATGACCACCTCATACTTTTTTTATGTATATATATAGTTTTAATACATCGTCAATGTTTTTAATTCATATAAAATTCTGATATTGCTGTGGATTTCGAGTATAAAAGAAAAATCTGCGGCTTTAAATGTACTGAAATACAGGAGATTTCGAGGGAAGATTTCTCTTTTACATTTGAAGGAACTCTTTTATAGGTACATAAAAATAAGAGAAAAAGCTTACATGAATTTGCTTCGTAAAATATTTGTTAGGGGTACCATTGAAAGGAACACAAAAAATGTAAAATAAATCATATATTTGAGGGTGCCATTTATAGAGCTGTAATACTCTAAAAAAATTATTTTATTTATTTATTTACAATATTCAAGCCTTGAGGCAAACTGTGGATGCGCTTTTTTTCACTAAAACTTGTTTTCGAACCATTTGTAGGAATTAATTAACTTTTTTGGTTTACACCTTATGCCATTGAGGATCAACTGACTGAAGTGGCAAACCCTTCAAAAAGTACATGCCGCATATTTTCGAACCAGGGAGAAAAAATTTGATACTTTTAATCATACGTTTCACATTTTGTTATTGTTATTTTTCAATTACAATGAACTTCTCGTTACAGATTCTTCTAATCAATTTTTTAAAATTATTATTTTAGCAATGAGAACAATGAGAAACACCCTGAGGAAATGGTTCAAATACCTTATATATCAACATATTCCACGCCAAAAATAGTTAAATTCGTAAATAAATCGTTTAACGCAAAATCCAGATAAAGTATTAAAATTTTACAAGAGACGACAAATTTAGAAATTATTTTTTTTATTAAAATATTTAATAGATAGTAATCATAACATAGCAGTACTTATAAAAACGTTAGTCAATAATTGGTTGAAGGTCTCAAAAATAACACCTCCATATTCTTACGAGTTCTATGTGACAATATATTATGTTCAAATAAACAAAAATTCCTTGCTCACAGCTACGATATGTACTACCAATAGAAATTTCTTTAAGCTATAAGAAATATACAAGGGGAGTCACAAACGGTGACCAAATATGAAACCTCATATTCTTTAGTAAATTTTAAAGGGAGTCTTTCTATAAAGTTTTTATCTAGGATGCTTCGTTAAAAGATACAGGGTGTTAAACTTAAAAAAAATGTGTCCAATTTTTCTTAAATAATTTAAAAACTAGTAAATGAAATAATTTGAAATTGGACACTGTTCAAAATCTGAGGCTTTTCCTAAAATTTAGATGGCCCAGTGGCGGAGATACAGGGTATCGGTGGCATATTTTTCCAAATAAAATTGTATGCCACTTCTTTACGGTACCTACCAATCATAATAACAATATGAGTAATAATAATAGCATTTATTGCCCAACAGAGTTATCCATTTACAGAGCAATTGTAAAATAACAAAATGTCTAGTGATAATTTGTACAGATAAAACATTATTTTCAAATACAAAATAATAAAAACAATAGAAAAATCAGTAAACATTAAGTACAGATAAAATGCTGATACAGAATAATAAAAACAGCCAAAAAAATAAAAAAATCAATAAACATTAAGTAAGACTTAAAATTTTATAAAATTAAATTAAAATAATATGTACAGGCTGGTCCATTTTCGATGGGAATTCAGGGTATTTCAGAAACTACTAAAGATATTGATAAATCTGACACCACGTTCTCGAGCTCGATTTTCATGGCAAACTTGACTGTCAGAGCAGAAATTTGCTATCTTCATTTGTTTCTAAGTTACAGGGCGTTTCTCGTTATTGTGACACTTTTTAACATGTCTGTATCTCAGCTGTTAAATAAGTTAGAGTTAAAATAAAAACTGCTCAAGACTAATTCTTTGGCGTAGAATTGAATGACGATATTAGATTTTTAGTAGATCTTAAGATTTCGGAATTATGACCCAAAGTTTTATTTTTTTAAATGGAAATCGTAGCTGACCATGGCCTAAAAAAATAGAGATTTTTTTTCGCTTTTCAGCAATATATCACATGCTATAGTTATTTTTACAAACACGGGAGATACGGGGTGTTTTATATATAAATTATATTTTTTTTTCCTTTTTAATATGACCGGCTATGAAAATACAGATAAAACTATAATTCTTACTTTTACAAAAGTCATATCTGTTGTAAAAATATGACATTTATTTTAAATGCACAACATATACTCGTGTGATAATATAATACTAACGAAATTTTAGGAGATAGGTGGATAGGAACAAACGGACCGATCAGATGGCCAGCTAGGTTACCTGATTTGAGTCCGTTGGACTTTTTCCTTTGAGGTTTTCTAAAAGACATTATATTTAAAATTCCTTTTAATAATATTTCAAATACCTATACATTTAATGAATGCTACCCGAAGCGTTGCCAGAAGATGCGTGAAATGTGTGACAGTTGAGGGACGGCAATTTGAACATTTAGCTATCATTTTTGAAAGTTTTTATTGATGTAGGTACTTACTATTGTTTAATTTACGTTTAATATTGTAACTTCAGTTGAAGTGGAATAAAAATTTGAAAACTCTGTCTTTTCTTATCTGTAATATATATTTTAAATAAACGTCATATTTTTACAACAGATATGAGTTTTGTAAAAGTAAGAATTATAGTTTTGTATGTATTTTCATAGCCAGCCATATTAAAATGTAAAAAAGGATCGAATTTATATATAAAACACCCCGTATCTTCTGTGTTTGGAAAAATAACTATAGCATGTGGTATATTGCTGAAAAGCAAAAAAAAATCTCCATTTTTTTAGGTCATAACCAGCTACGATTTCCATTTAAAAAATTATAACTTTGGGTCATAACTCCGGAATCTTAAGACCTACTAAAAATCTAATACCGGCATTCAATTCTACGCCAAAGTTTTGAGCAGTTTTTACTTTAACTCTAACTTATTTAACAGCTGAGATACAGACATGTTCAAAAGTGTCACAATAACGAGAAACGCCCTGTAACTCAGAAACAAATGAAGATAGCAAATTTTTGATTTGACAGTCGAGTTTGCCATGAAAATCGAGCCCGAGAACGTGGTGTCAGATTTATCATATC
The DNA here is from genome assembly GCF_000390285.2 of Anoplophora glabripennis. NCBI lineage: Eukaryota > Metazoa > Arthropoda > Insecta > Coleoptera > Cerambycidae > Anoplophora > Anoplophora glabripennis. Next base: position 549,268 of record NW_019416308.1, on the reverse strand, counting down.
TTTAGTAGTTTCTGAGATACCCTGAAATCCCATCGAAAATGGACCAGCCTGTACATGATATTTTCGAATTCGTTTTTTACGAAAAGAGCCCGATTTTCGAATAAAATTTAAAAAACGAACTGAAATACTTTTACTTAAATGACATGACAAACACAAATCATTCGGTTATTTAGTCGAATAAAGAAGTTAATAACATTAGTCATCATTTTAATGATTTTATTTGAGTAAACCCTCAAAAATACCTCAATTTTCACGAATTTTTAATAACGAAATTGTAATTTGTTCGAAATTTATTGTTGCTTGAACAAACAATTTATTATTTCTTCTAACTGCTCAGAATGTCAAAGTTGCTATCGCAGCCCACTATGTAATTTTAAATCGCATTTTATTCGAGGTGTTTTCAGTTCGCTTTTTAAGTTTCACTTAAAAATCAGGCCTTTTAGTAACTTGTAGAAAACTGAAAGACGAATTCGAAAATATCATGATTGTTACCATAAAGCAGTGGCGTACTATTTCATTCAGAAAAATATGCTAACGATACTCAGTATCTCCGTCATTGGAGCATCTAAATTTTAGGAAAAGGCCTCATATTTTGGATAATGTTTACATAAATACATGTACCCCATTTCAAATTATTTCACTTACTAGTTTTTAAATTATTAAAAAAAATAAATAAAATATTTTTATAAGCTTAGCACCCTGTATCTTTTTAACGAAGAGTCCTAGATAAAAACTTTATTCATTTTTGGTCACCGTTTGTGAATCACCCTGTATATACGGTTACAACATCGAGGTGGCATATTTTGATATATTGATAATGAACTACTTAATTACTGGAACTGTTATACAGGGTGTCTCATAAGCACATGATCAAAAAGGTACTGCGATATTCTTTGGCTCAAAAGAAGACGATTTGACCTAACTTCCATTAAGAAAAAAATGTCTGCCGACGCTCCTTAAATAAAGTCTTCTCTCAAAATGGTATAGTAAAAGCTCCTGAATAGACGTCGCATGATAAGGATGGAGAAGCTGCTGTCTTATGATGCGATTAATTGTACTTTTTGGTACGCCAAATTCCACTGTCAGTTGGCGAGTACTGATATTTGCATCTTCAGCGACCCTATTTAAAACGTCTCCTTCAACTGCTGTATTTCGTACTTGAGGATAATCTACACAGTCAACGGCTCGAACACCAAATTGCCCAGTCTCCCGCAAACTTTTTTCAATTCATGTAAATCGGTAATTTGGAACCCGTTGATTTGGGTATCGCGCCGTGTAGACGCGTACACTACCACCCAAGTTGTCTTCGCAAAACCCTAAGACTTTGATCAGTCGGTCATCTCTTCCTTGGAAAACGCCATTCGAAACACATTTATTGACAATTCATTTATTATAAAATGACACCATCGCTTACTATGATAGTAGTAATTGTAGTGAGTAGTTGTTGCACTTGAGTAGTGGTGATAATGATTGTTTAAAATTGAATTTTTTTTTTGCGTAAAAACTATGAATGCTACAAGATTTTACCAAGAGTACGACAATATCTAAAAAGGACTGATGCATCAATAAAAATAAAATGAATTAATTCCAGCGACGAAATAGAAAGTTCTGGTAATTCTTGTACCAAGACACTCAAGAATTTATCACTAGCCCAAGGCAGATGGACGCGGTTGCTTCATCAAAACATGAGTTTTACTTAGGAACAAATCCACATCAAGTTTCATTAATATCCATCGTAACATTCTCCAGATATTACAAAAAAACATATTTTTTTCAAGAACTTTGACAGTCAATAGCAGAGGAACCAGACATTTTTTGTTAATGAAAGTTAGGTCAAATCGTCTTCTTTTGTGCCAGAAAAACCGAAGTTCTTTTTTTCTTGTGCTGGGTCCACACTGACGTGAACAGTGCCGTTAACTGTGTTCACAAATAATATTTGCGAACAATGTAATAACACTTGCTAACTTAGAACATTATACGCTAACGAAATTCAGCTTGCTCTACGTTCACAATAATGACTAACTCTCTTCGCCAACAGTGTACGCGAATGAGGTTAGTGAAGTTTGAACTTTTACTAATAGTCGTATTATTTGTTTCCTAACGACACTATTCGCTAACAAAATTCCATCGATAGCCAATAACTTCCGAAAGAAGAAAAATTCAAGAATGTTGCTAGTTGTTATTTAATTTAGAATCTTTTCAAAACAATTTTCTCTTACACAAATAAGTTGGTGTATGCATTTAAAAAAATCTAATTAGTTTATTGAGCAGTTGCAAAAAATCTGTCACGATGTTTTGTTGATCTCATTTCATATGCTACTACAGCAATGTTAATTTATTAAAAATTCACAACGATGTTTTTTAGCTACCAAAATAACTAACTGTTACTTTTTAGGATTATTGGGTACTGAAAATTATTTTCTCCAGAGAACTTTGAAATAAATATTTTAGAAGTTATTTCCGAAATATATGAAGCTTTAACCGTCTATCTGACAACAAACATCCTCAGTTTAATTCATTGTTTTGAATTGATTTATATTTTTCTTCTCTTTTTCGCTTTCCTTTCTCATAAGATAATTCTATTTTACTCTTTCACAGGCAACAGTAAGCTAAATTCTATTCTTTATACTGTAATGAGATACTATAAAAATGGGAATAATTTGTATCAACAATCTTTAGGAAGGGATTCTTTAAAAATTCATATTTATTTGTTTTTCTAACGTTATTCAGAAATTGTAAATTATCGCCATAGACAGTCGCTTCTAATAGTTATTTCTTAATTAACCATAAGAAATCGGGGGACTTAGATAAAAAAAATGTAGGAAATTTTCGTAGGCGTTACTTTCTACTTACTGTTATCATTCCAATTTTTTAAATTTAGTTTGCAAAAACAAATTGTTTCACAATGTTGAATCTGATATTTTTTACTTATTCTTGATTTATTTACTTGTATAGCATAAAGCACATAAACAATTGTAACATATGCCAGAACAAATTTCACCGAGATTATTCAGTTCGTTAGGAACCTTGAGTATCTAGAGTTTATAATTAGACTAGGTCATTTTAGCGATTAATTATGATACCGCAGCTTGTTATGATATCATAATTAACTGTAGTTATTACTATCAATCTTGTCAATTTAATTAATTACCTTGCCACATCTTTTCTGGGGTTTGTTGACCTATACCATCATATTTTGGAAAACCGCTAACAAAAGGATGTTATTTAACCACTGTTTCCTTATTTACAATTTGTGGTTTATAAATACAGAGTGCATCAATCGATTTAAAATATTTAATTTAATTATAATATCGTATGCAGGGTGTTCACAGATGGACGAATTAAAAAGAAACGTGTTTCATTTCCTCGCAAATATAAAGGTGTTATTTATTGCTAACTTGATAACAAAGCGAACAAAATATTCTATCTGTAACAATAAAAATAATTGTAATATATGCCTACAGAGTGGCTCGGAAATGGTTGAAAAGAATAAAAGAGTTCCTTTGAATACATCTTCTAAATGGACTAGTTTTTGGGATACAGGGTGTTATATTTTTTGAAAAATATTACAGAAATACAAATGTCTAAAGATGTTTGACGTAAAATAAATAAAATTGAACCGGTGATTAGGTAAATAAAATCATATTTACCTAATTATTTTTTCAAACAGACAGTAAACTATCCAGTCCTGCATTTCAAATTTATTCCATAATTTAGTCACCCTTAAAAAAAAACTTTAAAGAAAAAACTTGAAAGAGGCAACTTGTAATTTTGAGAAATCCGAATCTAAACATAGTTATTTTGTATTATATAGAGTGATTATTTTTAAGCGAAGAAAGTATACACAAGATATAAATAAGTCACACTTTTTTATGTCATTAGCGTCAGCTTTACAAGATAAAGCCTAATTAGGTAAGTCTAAAATAATATTAGTAGTGGTCACAAAGCTCGCGCCGGCGCGGCATCAAGTCGTTAAAGTGAAAATATGTCAAAACCGGAACGGTTAACGATATCAAACAGATACATATCAGCAATATTGTCTGCAGTATAACGTTGTAATATGTGGTATAACATTAGGTCTCTATTAGAATTTAGAAAAAACCGTAAACATTAATAAATTTGAAATGATAGCACTTTAAAAAATACATTAAAATTGTTTTCCAGATATATTATGTTGAAATTGATCTCAATAAGTAAAAATGATAAATTTTAACAAAAATTATATGATATGCTTTCAAATCTCAAATTAGTCGAACTCAAACACAATTTTAAAAGGTAAATATAATATTTTATTTAGAAAGGCAAAAAGAAACAAAATGTTAATTTACTCTTTTAATAAGAAAAAGAAAAAATGAGTTCTCTAAACATACGTTTAAAATGTTTCTTTAACCAAATATCGAGATAAAAAAACTAAAAAACCAAACCCAGAAAAAAAACCTTCTTTTACAAATTTTCTTAACGAAGATCATAGGGAATCATGAATCTGAGTCTGCGGAGTTCTTAATCTTCCGATTCGAAAGCAACATAGTCATGGTGTTCATCTGCTTTTTCTGATTTTTTTTTATTAAAGTAATTGATAAAGGTTGTAGCGGTTTTAAGTCATCAGTTATGGCGAAGTTTCTGCAGTAATCGCTGAAGATGTGGCTGAAAAACGAGAAACCTTTTGAAGCATTGGCTATAACCAAATATAGCGACTATTTACGGAACGACTCAACGATCACCATTATCTGGGGAGTGGTTCCATCCGTAGCGGCCTTATGTTAGATTCAAGAAGAACCGAAATCAATATCAGGGCGGACATGGACCCGCAGAGCCTTGCCCGAGATTAACAAGACAGGTAAAATATTCGTAGCAAAGGCTAATAAAGTGTATCGTAAGACTCTAAATGGTGGTGACCAGGTACATAGAACATGGTATAACAACAGGAAAAACCATGGAGTACCTTAAATAGAAACTTTGTTTTTTAAATGTATTACTGATGTTAGCAAACATAGTGGCTAGAATTAATCATATCCCGAATTTTAATAAAAGTTTAACTTCTCCAATATTTCCGTTTTTCTTTCTTTCAAGTTTTTCTAGACAAACTGTTTTTTTGGGGCTCCTAATTTTTCAGGGAATTTTAAACGTTTGACTCCTAACAGTAGCTAGTTGTTACAAATGACGATTTTATTACTAAAATTGTAGTATATCCATCATACATAAAAGTAGCTAAATAAAAAGCACGTTTTGAAGGTTACATTGCTAAAACAGCTTTCGTGAGACGGGCCACAGCTGATACATTTTTCAGTAAGCTTAATTTTAAAGCTCTAACCCAAAGGTACCTCATACACTTCCCTCAGCCTGTTCGTGCAACTTTGCAAGGCTATCTCGGTTATTTACTTTCCAGTAGTGACTTTCCGGCATCCCGTAAATGATTTAAAAGATAGCAAAATAAACCGAACGAAATTAAGGGAAACAACTTTCGGAGTCTCTACGCGCATTTCACCGGGAACACAACAAAAATTCTTTAGGAGAAAATCAAATAGGAAATAGATTTGATTCTTCTGTTTGCCTGTTTGTTATTGAGTTAAATCGATTGAAAGTCGCAGACAACATTTGCTCTTGTCGACAGTTTGTTTTGAATACAATTTACCTGGAACATATTTTTGCATAGTATTTATTCGAGATGTCGTTCAAGTTAAATGTTTCTGAAAGGAAAGGTCAGGGCAATGAAATATTACATTCTAATTTTAAAATACATTTTCATTTTTTAACTCAAAATTGCCAGTTATATTATTATTAACGTAAAAAAAATAATAGTAAACATTATATTGCATTTTATGACGGTGAAAGGTATGTGAAGTGATAATATGACAAAACTCACTCTGAAATTCAAGTCCGATACTTCTAATAGTTAATTAACAATTAACGTTATAAAAAATGTTATCTTGAGAACAAACAGGTGTAGGTTTCTTTTTTAAATTGCCGTAAAAATAAGCTCTATTTAATGCAAAAAGAGCTAATTCCCGAGCGGCTTTTGCCTGACCCTGGCACAATTTATAACGCTATTTTGCACATCCTACTTTGTTAGTTGTAAAGAGCAACTTAATTTAAACTTTTTGAAATTTTTATTTCTCGATATGTTTCTTTTGATCAATTACAACCTACTTATATCTGCGATATTATCTATACAGGGTGTCCCGTTCATGTTTTAAAAAAACTTGTGTGCAAGTTCCTCATGGAAAAATCATAGGGGTAGTTCATGTAAAGTTTTTTTCTTAGATGCCCTGTTTTCGAGATACAGTGTGTTGAAGTTGTTACTTTCCAAATGGTTTTCCTTAATTATCTTTAAATTGGCTAAAGATAAAAATTTGTACACGAGTAAATATCAACTGTGCGTTAAGAATAATATGCAAATGGCTTCTTTCTGAAAAGCAATGTCGCCGATACAGGTAATTGAAGGGGTACAATCGAAAAAAAAATATGTTAAAAGTAAAAATTTATTACATTTCTAAATGGTTCTGTAAACTCTAAAGCATACTATAAAAAAAGGTATACTTGTCGAAATTCGGTACCATGTATCATTTTAGAGAAAACTGAAGTTGCATAGAAGCAAATGGGGGACAATTTCAGCATCTATTGTAGTATTTCGAGTTTTGCTCATTTATTTAATTTTGCAGCTGTTTTGTTCTGTATGTCTCCGAGTCTGTTTCCTAATATTTTTCTATTCTTATCACTCTTTTAAGCATTCATGTCCATCAGCAATTCAGTCCGTTCAACAATTGTTTATTTTAGTAGTGTAGTAGTTTACAAAATCTAAAATTAGTTATTAATAGATAATTAATTGCCATAATCTTGTTTATTTTGATTTACTTTTAAATGTTAGTTTACAACAAGCTGAAACTTAAAATAAATATTTTTTTTTTTTTTAGTTAATGAAATGTGTTACAATTTAACTGTTTCATGTGAAACGTAAGAAATTAAAATTATAGTCTTAAATGCAAATACTGTGCCGCTTTATGTGAGCAAAAAAAATGCAACTTAATTTTTCTCGAAAATGGTACAACCTACCGAATTTCGACAAGTATACCTTTTTTTTGTAGTATGCTTTAGAGTTTACAGAACCGTTTAGAAATGCAATAAATTTTGACTTTTAACATATATTTTTTTCGATTGTAACCCTTTAATTACCTGTATCGGCGACACTGCTTTTCAGAAAGAAACCCTTTGCACATTATTCTTAACGCACAGTTGATATTTACTCGTGTACAAATTTTGACATTTTTATCTTTAGCCAATTTAAAGATAATTAAGGAAAACCATTTGGAAAGTAACAACAAAGTTTACAGAAATATTTATTCTGTAAACTTTGGTAACAACTTCAACACACTGTATCTCGAAAACAAGGGCGTCTAAGAAAAAAACTACATGAACTACCCCTATTATTTTTCCATGAGAAACTTGCACACAAGTTTTTTTGAAACATGAACGGGACACCTTGTATAAATAATTAGTTGCAAAAAAAAACGAAGGAAATTAATTGACAAATACCTGGAGCAACAATTTCACGGTCAATTGAATCGTCCTTTGGCACACATGTTGGTGATTGGACTGACCATCTTTTCCATAAATTTCATCAACATCCATCCCTTGTTGCAATAATAATGAGCAATTTTCGAGAACTTATTTTTCTGTGTTCGACTTTTATTTTACCTTTAACAAATTTATGACAGGTACCTTAAATTGTAGGTAATTTAATTACCTACAACATAAAATAACTAATTTTTCGATAAGTCGTCTAAATTTTCATGTGCAGTATAAAAGGTGAAGAGATGAAACTTATTTGCAATTTGTCAACTTAACCTCACTTCTTTCTAGTTTTTGGATATTATCATTCTGCATATCCTTCCCCATCATGAAGTGCAACAAAATGTCTACTAGTCATTTTTTTTCAGGCTTTATGTTCTAATTTGACTGGACTATGAAATTTGGTGAGAATTTTTTCCAATGTTTCGTCAATGAAGCGAAAAAATAACACCCTAATATATACAGGTTCGGAAAGTCCCCATGGTACATCGGCCGTTACGTGAGACCGATAAAGTAAGACATAGAAATCCATGCGATAGACAAGGAGGGTTACATTGAAGACGTTTCATAATCTGAATAGTCACTTCCACTTCTAACCCGAAACGGGCGGTGACTATTCAGATTATGAAACGTCTTCACTATCACGTTATCCTTGTCTTTCGCGCGAATTTCTTTACTTTACTTTGTCGCTCTCATGTAAAGGCAGATGGACTATGTGGATTTTCCAGCCCTTATAATATAGAGCAACATCTGAAATTTTTAAAGTGAAGTATATTTAAAATGCTGGAAACATAATCCGTTCACACGTTAAGTATACTAACTTTATCATCAGGTTTTAATAATGTGACCACTGATCAGTACGAATACTTTTAGAATCACTTTCACTAGATTTGTATAAAACATGCGCTGAAAAAAATATGTTTCTTATGTAAATAAGTAATGTAAACATATAATAAAAATCAATCGATAATTATTTTTCCAATTTAATAGGTGACAAAATGTTTATGCAATAAATATAATTGAACCATTTTTTAATGTTATAATAATGTAAATCTATCTGAGTCTGAGAATGCAATAATGTATTTTCTATCCCGGATCTGTAATGAATTAAAACACCTACTTTTTGAGAAATATCTGCTACCTACTTAGTTATTTACATAGTGTGTCAGATAAAATCAGTATACTATGGGCTTGACTTAATTTTTTCTTAAAAATGTTTTGACAAATTATCTGCAAAGTGGTCTACACTACAGATACTGATTAAACCTGATCTAAATTTATATTTACAGTTTACAGTTGTTCGTTTTTCCAAGGAGTATTTACCCAGCAAAACTCTTTTAAGCGATAATTTAGTTAAAAAAATATATAACTTTATAATTGACATTTGTTTATATTCTGTTAATTTAAAAGTAAGTATACCTATTATTAGATTAAAAATACACGCAAAAATAAAAATAAATATTACTAAAGGATTGATAATTATTAGTACCTAGATTCGTCCCTATTATCACGTAGAGGCGCGTGTATATTCATTTCTTGGAATATACGCCCCTACGTGATAAGAAGGACGATATATTTAACAACTTTCGCCTGTTCGAAATATTGAAGAATAAATAATACCATATTTGGTATTTCTTTGAATAAATAAACAAAAAAATTAATGATCGCATTTATGAATAAAATTTGTTACTGGTTTCTCAACAAAAACTTCAGCACAATCAAATTTCATAGACATCCATTATATTAAAGAATATATACATATTATCTTACCATTCCGTGTTAGCATGTTGATGCTGAAACAAAAAAAAAAAATTGTAAATTCAAAATGAGTGTATAATATGTATCAAAGTGAAAAGTTCCCAATGTGTTAATTTACAGTGGTTTTACGGTTTTTACAGTTCGTGCTGTTATATCATGTTTTTTCGGGCTGTTATACCGTGACTTGGTCGCCGCCGATTACAGACTTCCTTAGCTTTAACTAGAAATCTTTGCACTGATATTGTTGTTCTTGGGCTAGGCTCTGTAGGGCGGGCCTGCGAACTAAATTCAGTCGTAGTGAAGCATTTTCAGACAAGAACAACGAAACATTGAGACCTTGAGTGCGACGAGTTATAAAGGTCTCAAAAGAGCACTGTTGTCTGAGGAACCGGTTTCGTCTGTAGTGGCCTTAAAACCAATAGTAATAACAAAAATTAATTTTAGGGGGTCTAGGGGTTGTGATAGGGGATCCTCCCTTACAAAGCCTAACCCGAGAACAACGAAGGCAGGTCAGATATTTCTAGGTAAGACTAAGAAAGTTCAGAACTTTCTGTGCATGTCTGTCTGTAATGGTAGCTTTTTTGGATGAAATAAATCGAGTTATCTTAGAACAATAATTTTCTTTCCTTAAAAGCTTTGAAAAATTTTGTTTTCGTTTCGTATTTTCAACAAGCAAAATGTATTTATTAATAGATATTTTCAAAAAATCTAAATCTGTAAAACATCTTACGATGCAACCTCGAACAACTTTTATTGACAACTGAACCTATCAAACTCTCTTAATACGGACGCCACTGGTTATTTTATATTAAAATTTTAGTAGGAAACTACACTGAGGGAAAAATATTAATCTTGATTTTTTTGTTTAGTATTTAATATTTTTCACCGTTGTTGCTACACCTGTATAATAATAGATATTATTTTCTGTGAAAAGAAAGATAAGGATATTTATACAGGCAAATGTATTTAGGTATTATTGTACTTTGATGCAGATGCAAGCAGCGACTGATTATTTCCAAAATCTACAGTTTAATCAGTCCCAGATGGAATTGCAGTCAACACAAAACAGATGAAACAATGGATCTGTAGAGTTGTTAGTTCCCAAACTAAATTTCAATAGTCGACTGTACATGAACATAATGTCTGGCAATTTTCATATGCACACATATTGTTCCACTCGATAGACTAGCCAATATACTTACAGCATTGTTCTCAAATATCAGGAAAATAAACAGTCAACAACAAAATAACTTTCGTCAAATTTGCTAATACAGAAAGTTTAATTAATATTAGGTAATGCAGAGGTATATGTGATGTGATTCACGAGAGAAACTGAAGAAATTGTTAAATTTCATTCGTCTATCGACTTAAATTTTCAAATCTACGAAATAAGTTAAAGTTGCATTAAAATGGGTAAAAATTAAAAAAGCGTTAATTTTAGTTTTGCTTGCAGTTCATCGTTATTATATCAATTGCATTTGGTAAAATTATTAAATTTATAATTAATTTTTTAAGTCAGTAAATTTCAAAATGTAAAATTTGTGACTCTAGGTACTTCAATTGGTGCACTCAATATTTTGTCCATATTTCAACTCGGAAAAATCTTTACGAATGTTGGAATACATAGTTTCTTAGAAATCATTTTGAAATAGGGGAAAGAATTTTACCACTAATTCATAAGTAAGAATAAAATATTAGCTAGTTGATCTAGAATGTAGTACCCATTTGAAAACAAATGACTTGTCATAACAATATATATTTATTTAATCCTTAAACATTTTCAAGTTACTAAATATTGGATAGTATAATTTGTCACAATTTTTGTTTGTAACGACATAGGAATTATTGTAATAAATAAATCTAGTTAAAGAAAGTCTTCCTTTTGAACCATAGTAGGTTGATAAAATTCCGATCAAGCAAAAAGTCTGGTACCGTTTTGTTAAGACACACAAATAAAGGTAAGCGCTCACTTATCCGCGCCGAACCCAACGCACCGCGCGAATCGCAATGCTTTGTATTTTCATTGATAGTGCGTTTCGTGCGGCTAGTGTCAAGGTACTGCACAAGGTAATAATCAAACTGCCCAATAGTACATAGAGATTTTGAATCGATTTCTAAAAAGTCAACGAGATTACCGAAAAGACATCCACCTGTTGCCGTTCATCAACGCAATATTGGACTCCTTACGACCTGATACATCTTCAGTATAGACTTAAAACAAGCATATTGGCAGTTACCACTCATCGCTGAGAACAAACCGATCACTATCTTCACCATCCCCGATCGATGTCTGTTCCAGTCTCGAGTCACAGTTTTTGGATATCACTCGGTTACTATTCCAGCGACTCCTAAATAGGATCATTGGATCGAAAATGGAACCACATGAGTTTGCCTACCTGGATGACCATCATCATATTAGGTCAGATTTTTTAAGAACAAATATTTACTATATCTAACTACGCCCAGAAAAATGACAGTTTTGTAAAAACTCGCTAAAATACCTAGAAAATATAGTCGCCAAGGAATAAAACTGATCCTGAAAAGGTGGAATCAATCAAGAAATTTCCTATTTAGAAATATCTGAGACGTTCGCCGTTTCCTAGGCATGGTTACCTCGTATCGACGTTTTGTACCGACGTTTTCTCAAACCGCCTCAGACCACGGACCTGATACAGCTTTAGAGCAGAGGCACCATCACCATTAACACGGTTGTCGCTCAGGTGTCATAGTGAAAGAGTGTACATGTCAAAGTTTATAAACTCACTTGTCTCTATACTTACACATGCTGCAAGTACTGAGACAAGTATCGATTTAAGGATATTGTGGTAATATACAAAACAACGTATACCCACATGTACGATGAGCCAACAATTGTTTCAGTGTGCAATATTATGGATTATTTGGTATATGGGCGGTATTTAACTCCACATAACACAGATTGTATAAAAATCTAAAGCATTTTTAAGTGGAAAAGAGTAACCAACTAAAGTTAAGTATGCACAAGTGGTTGAGCACAGATGAGGAGCAGGAGTGGTTGATGAGGAATATAAAAGCTTTTGTTGGATGAACAATGTTTAGTTTTAGATGGTGGTGAGTTGTGTATTTCAGATATATAGATTCTGGATAATCAGTTTAATTAAATCTGCACCTTATGAATCAATAAAAAATTTGCAATTTTTAATGAAACACCTGTGTTTTCTATGAACATTACTTCTTGCGTTAATTTTAGGACACACTTTATAATGCCAACGACATGAATGCTGTTTAAATGTATACATTTTTTAATTATTTTGCCTTTACGTTAATTTAAGTCACAATTGAGAAAAATATGGAAAATATTCCAATTCTGCATTTTATGAAGACTGAAATTGAGTAAATTTAAAAAGTTAGTAGTTTACCTATATTTAAAAATGGTTTAAAATGTATTAATAGAAAATATTGATGAGTAAACATGAGTAAACATAATACTGTTGGCTTTCATACTTTTTATACGAAGACCACTTTGTTATTTTTGTCGTATTTTATGTCAATATATCCTAATAAGAATTTAACTTGATGGTTTTGGTAACCAAACCCACAAACTAGGGCCTCTCTTGCAATAAATCGCCGCCTGTGACTGCCTGTGACACGGATAATATAGAAGATGAAGATTAATAGCTCTGTATTTTATACATAAATATATAAAATGCTGGCTATACAAAAATATTGTGCCACGTATGTGGATCTGTTAAAGACATTTTGTGTAATAAATGTTTTTCTTTAAGTAAAATATGGTTAGGTGAACAGCCTTTCCAGAAATGATAACAATTTATCATCACGCTGTTTCGCAAGTATGTTTATTTCTTATTAATTTTTACAAACAATAACAACTAGACAATCATGTAATTGATGATAATAAAGTACTAGAAGTGAATTATCATATCCGACTAATTACTTCTCTGCATATACATGTACATACAGGGTGAGTTTTTTATGTTTAGTGTAGGGATCTGGCAAAGTAGCAGAGATACAAAAAAGCTTAAATGAGGAAAGATGTGCAGTTATGATCCTTATTAAATGTTACTTTTATTTTTTGAAAAAACGTCATGGCTGACTAGATGTTTGGAAAAATTCGAATTCGGCTAATTCTTTCAGATGCGTGTGGTTTCGTTGCTATTTATTTTACAAAAAAAAATGTTAAATTATAAAGTTTCAGTTTTTTACAATGTTAATAAGACTGCGATCAAATTGTTCGTGTACGTTTTCAAGTTATAACATAAACTTCAAGTTTTTTAAATGTAAACCATAGTTAACTATGAGCTAGAAAAAATGTATCTTTTTATTATTTCCAATGATATAATACTTGGTATTGTTATTTTGAAAAATGGGGAACTGCAGCGGTTTGTAACTTTTCAGTTGCTCATTAACGTAGCTGGGCTGTGAAAATTATACTCAATCCAACGGATAAAAAAAGAATTTAAATTATAATGATGGAAATCATTTGTGGTAAGTAAATGAAATACTTAACAAAGACACAAAAAATATCAAAATTTTATGAACAAACCATTATTTACTTAAGATATTAACATAATTGTAGAAAAAGCCCACCGTTGTTATTAATGCACATACAATATCTTTTTGAAACAGAATTTGAGACTTTTCTCACAGAACGCGTATCAATATTATCAAAAACTTCCTGAACGAATATAACACTCAATAATATCACGCTGTTCGTCGTTTAAAAAATTCATTGTCTTTGGCAATTGAAACGACTTTTAAGAAAGAAAATTAACTCAAATAATGCTACAGTAACTAAAAACGTTGTCAGTAAACAATTCGATTGTTTTCACAACCATCTACGTCACCGAGCAATTGAAAACGGCTGCAGTTCTCCCATTTTTTCAAAATAAGAATACCGTATATTATATTGTTGGAAAACATAAAAAAGACAATTTTTCCTAGCTCACAGCTAACTATGGTTTACGTTTAAAAAGCTTGAAGTTTATGTTATAACTTGAAAATGAAACTGTTCAAGAACAATTTGATCACACTATCTTATTAACACGCAAAAATATGAAACTTTGTAATTTAAATTTTTTTTGTAAAATAAATAGCAACGGAGCTATACCCATCTGAATGAATTGGTCGAATTCGAATTTTTCCAAATATCTAGTCAGCCATGACGTATTTTTTTTTTCAAAAAATAAAAGTAACATTTAATAAGGATCATAACTGCACATATTTCCTCATTTAAGCTTTTTTGTATCTCTGCTACTTTACCAGATCCCTACAACAAACATAAAAAAACTCACCCTGTATATATTTATATGTATATGGGGATATATACGCTATTAGATAAGCCAAACTATAGCTTAACCAGATTCATCTTGTCGGCGAGTTTCAGATGCGCAGTGGCAACGTTACCAGACGAGCACTGGAGCTCATTCTCTGTCTGTACGTCGAATGGTGAAATTTCTTTAAACTATGGAGTTTATCTCATTTGTGAGCCATTTTAAGTGAACAAAGTCGTGAAATTATTCACGATGTATTTAAATTTATGACAGTAGATGCACAAAATGGCGTATTATTTTTTTTTAGGAAAAGTGCAAGAAAAATAGTTGCTAACGTTAGTGTGAGTACAGTGAAAAATTTTGCAATAAAGTGAAAGCTTATCATTTCATACTTGACATAATGTAGTATAACAACCCCGGGTTCGATCGAAAAAATAAATAAACGTAGTTGTGGCTAGAAATATGTGATCGTCATAAGGAATACCTACGTTGTATACATCTATTTTTAATTGACCGGAAGGCGCTGGCTACTAACTTTAAACAGGGGAAGTATGTTTTAATTTTATAAAACAAAAACAGAGTAAATACACCTAACTTTATTATTTACATACAACAGTCTTCAAATTAAGCATGTGACAATTAGAAAGAACAACAAAAACATTAACAACCATTTAACATAAAATGAGAGTGCCAGGCTCACCTAGAGTTCCTGTGGGGAAAGAGCATGGCAGAGAAACTCACGATCGTTGCTCTAACTACCCAAATATAAATACAAAACAACCGCTAACAAAAGGTATACATTAAGATCCTTTGCTAATTATAATTAACACCCGACTTATTTAATGTCTCACTAAATATCACCTCACTCGAATTGACATACACACTTCCAAGTAAAACTGAAGAGGTTTGGTGTTAGTTAGCCGGCAGGGCCGGAAGGTACTGGAGTCCCATATGGGAGGCAATCCAGCTATGAGTTGAGATTTCGGAAGATTTGTTTTAGCAATTCTTTCTTGGTTTTTAATTATTCTTTTTACAGATTCATTTCTCACGGGAGAAAATGTTAGTAAATTCAACAAGGCTCTTATATGCGTATGACATAAAGTGAGCACAAGAAATGCTTTATTATTTGTTTTTCGAACAATCTACATCTACATTCATTCTTCGCACACCTATGAAAATGTGAAAACAGCGCAGGGTAACCTCTGTTGCCTTTCGTAAGCCTTCGGAACAGGATCGGATTCTGCTTAAGTTTAAATTGTTTACGATTTAATTTTGTTGCTATTTTGTTTACTTCGGATGGCCCAACCCAGTTTTGACAGGTAATATGACAGTTTTTTTAAGATATTGATGATATATTCCTGATCGGCGACCTAGGATCTTATTTCAAATCGCCATATTGGAGCAGTTTAGTTGTAAACGTATTTTTAGTAACGTAAAAACTATTTCTGACAGTTTACAACTAGTTTTTTTACTGTCGTTAAAACCAATCTTGCATCACCACAGAAGACGTCTTCCAGCAATCAGAGACAGATTACCTATTATTAATATTATTACTTATCAGAAACAGTACGAGCAAATATTTCGAAAAATTTTCTATTGGATTCCCCACGTTTATAGTGTTGTACAAAGTAGAATAAGCAAGTGACATTTTAGTGTCAAAGTCCTTTTGTTAAAAGTAAATTCTAATTTGTTTGGTAATGATTGTTATTATCTATTTATCAAAAAGTAATTCAGAAACTTTAGAAATCAATAGCATCGCGACACTGATTTCTAAATTATAATTTTACTTTATAGTTCTAAACAGTATTTATTTAATAAACGTATTTTTTTTAATATTCATTGAAAATGACATTTTTCTTGGAAATAATGCAAGCAGAAAGTCTTAGTTTTTAGATTTAGATTTCTATTTTTATTCTTTCTTGCTTCGTCTATTGTATCGCAATTCGTCGTGTATCAAATAGACGTAATGAGTTGCAGATAGAAAATAGTTAGGGACCCTAGTTTTTGGTGGCAGCCGAAATGGGTTAAATTATTCTATTTGTGAATACGTTTATAGCAGAGGCAATCTGTTTTTGATTTGTGCTGAAGTAAACATAAAATACAATTCTAGATTAAACATAGCATCGATTATTTGATATTTACTTTCCAAGCGCAAATGCTTTGAAAGCTATACGACACATATATTGTAGGATTTGATCCTCCATGTACATTATTTGAAATTAAATATTTTGTATGGCAGTAAATTCGTAATATTTGAAATCCACAGTCAGAAATGATACTTTGTAAGATGTTGACAATTTGGATATTATATAGTTAGATATAGTTCGATACCAGATTAATTATTCAATTCACGTGTCAAGCAATGACACTAATCACTTCAATTTAGATTTTTATAACATAACATCCAATACAGAACATATATTTGAATACAAATGTATCTTCAACAAGCTACCACAAAACAACTTGGAAGACTTCCATTGGCAATCACAAACAAAACAACCATTAGTTAGCGGCCAAGTAATCGAGGCAGATCTCGCTCTCCCAAAAATTGATGCAACGAACTGACTGGCGGCGGCTTTTCGACGTCGACCTACTATGTTTTCGAACATCATATTTCTAACAATATGATAATACTCGTATCTCCCTTAAAAATATAAGTTTATGTGTGACTTTTTTTTTGAAAACTACTTCAGAACTAGAAATAAACTATGCTATGCTGTGTATATGCCTTTAATTTAACCTAAACATTTGTTATTTATTTATTTATTTATTTTATTTATTTTATTTATTTTATTTATTTTATTTATTTTATTTATTTTATTTATTTTATTTATTTTATTTTAATTATTATTTATTTATCTCCATCTTGCCTATGGACAAGTAGTGAACATACGAACTTGATTCTTCTTAAATAAAGATTTTTACTCTTAGACCTAAAGCCATTCCTTTTCCCATGAAAGAGTTCGTTATCATACTATTACTCCTGCTCTATTTAGATACTGCATTTTTAATTTGAGAGATTACGACGTTCTCTATATCTGAACCTTGATTCTTCATGTCTATATATCTTTTAAAAACGCTTTGGGTGAAAAAAGATTTAGTAGAAGAGCAATTGTATGAATGACATATCAAAATATCTATTATTTTATTTAAATACCCTCTTGCCTTAACAAACTGTATCATTGTCTAAAATATATTTTTTATAATACCTACTGTAATTTAATTATCGTCATTAACAAAGAAAATTGATTTGAACTTTAAAATTCATCCCATTGTTAAAAAAATGTGGGATAAAGGTGGATGTAGGGCAATTATATCCAAATTTAAAAAAGTTAACACTGCATTATCTTAGTAGTTACTTCCTCTCAATATTAGAGTGCTTCATTTGACCAAACGGTCATATTTAGTAGAATGATACAAGGCATTATTACTAAAAATTATCACAATTTCGATGTGCTAAAAACAGCGTTTATTATGGATAATGATAGACAGCCCTGGACAGAAAATAAAAACTTAATTACATAAAAAATAAAAACTTAATTACATAAAAAATAAGAATTTTAAAAATCTAATATTTATCAACATGCATGGCAAAATAATTATGTTATTCAGTGGAGTAAACACAAATTGTTAAATTTGCTTTCAGTTATTATACAAGGTGGTCCGAATTTTATGCAGGAAACTTCGAGGACAGATAGATCTCTTTAAAATAATAGGAGTTTGCTTTATATACATAGGTCTAGAACGGCCTCGTTTTAGAGATACAGTGTATTGAAGTTGTTAAAAAAAAATAATTTTTTGTTTATATCTCAGGAATCCAATAACCGATCTCAATAAAATTTGGTACCAATAATGTTCGATAGTAGGCCTTGCATTCCCTAAATGATGAGCTCTAAAGGTCTAACCAGTGGTGTACAACTGGACAGGGGTCACCCCCTTTTTATAAAAAAAACCTACGCCACTGTATTTTTTTACAACTTATTGTAACGGATTTATATTCTAATGCACTAAATACGTAAAAAAAGGTTACTTGAATTTTTTCCTTAAAGTTCACCGTTCTCAAGTTATTCATACCAATACAATCCCCTTGTGGCAGACACTTCAAATCATATTACAAAAATATTTATGTTTATGCTTAAAAGTAAGTGCAATTTGTAAGCTCATCAACGAAATTCTTTCCACATCACTTGTGAGGTAGTGTTCCTGGTGTGTTTTAGTTTTCCCTGGAGGCATTATCTTTACAAATAAGAACAATTTAAATCAAAATAATAATAAAGATACATTTACCAAGCAACAACAACTAAAAAAGAAACAAAATTAACGTTACGTATTTACAGCAATTGTTTAAAATGCGAACCACCCACATCAGTACATTTCTGACATCTTCTATTAATTGAACTAATTGAAGCTAATATCATGTGGTGGTTTTCTTTTAAATCATTACACCCGTCTTCTATTCGCTGCAGTAGTTGTGGTCTAGTATCTGTTGGAGTAAACTTTTTAGGTAGGTCACCCCAAACATAGAAGTCCAGGGAGTTTAGATCTGGCGATCTGGCTCGCCGAGACACTAGACCCTCTGCACCATTATGGTTGACATTGGCATTTGGTCTTCTACCTATCCATCATCTCATATAATTTTATTTTCATTAAGCCATTCTTGTATTATTCTCCTAAAATGCGCAGGAGCATCATCCATTTGTATCCAGCTTTTTTGTCGTATATTTAATGGAACATCCTCTAATAATGCAAATAGATGGTTTTCTAGAAAGTTTAGAAATGACTCCGAATTTCAAGAGGATTTTCCTGTGACCAAATATCCAGATTGTGACAATTCACTACCCCTCGCCTTGTGAACGTAGCCTGATCGGTCCAAAGTATTTCTAGTAAGAATTCAAACAACCACTGATAAAAATTCAGGCGACTCTCTGCATCTCTCGGAAGCAAATTTTGCACAGGTTGTAAATGGTACGGATTTCTGCCATCCTTACGTAGAACTTTTCAAATTTTCGATTTACTCACCCCAAGTTGCCCAGACGTTCTTTGTGTACCTACTTAACCGAGGATCATCATCAAATGCTTTTAAAATTTCATTTTCTGTGCCTTTCATTCCTTTGTCGTGATTTTCCAAATATTGTTTTAATCCAAAAAGATGAAAGCAATGAGTGTAAAGAATTTTGTTGATGTGCTTACAAATGTGATGTACTTTCGAGGTTCGGTCGCAGACGCCGAACTAGTACAGTCACAGTCCGGGTTCACTCGGTGGAGAAGTGTTTTCCAAGGTTCGGGAATATTACAAGACTTGGTATAAATAAAACTTTTATTTTTCAAAATAAATTGCAGTCTGTAAATACATATACTATTAACAATAATGCCCTACCCATATAACTAACATAAACACCGGGATACCTATTGTCACGAAGGCAATACGTATGTCCTGACGGTGACGACGCCGAGTGCCGCGGAAAGACCTGCTAAACACTTGGAGTCGGCCACGAGGTAGGCGTCAGGTACCGCGGAAAGACCTACTAAGTACCCGGAGTCGGAGTCCAGGTGTGTATCTTACCTTGAGCGCCGCGGAAGAGACCTGCTAAACGCTCTGGTTAGGACACCCAGAGGAGGGTTGAGTGCCGTGGAAAGACCTACTAAGCACTGCCTGGTGTAGGTGACTCCGTTGCTTTTATACAGAACGGCTGGTAGTGCCGCGTGCAACTTCAGCTGTTGAAACAGCGACTTCGTAGGCCGTGTGCAAAATCGCGGTGCGCCAAACAATTATAATACAGCGGGAGCAAAATAAAATAAGTTCATTACTAAAATATAAATGAAATCTGGAAACCCTGAAAATAAAAAAAGGTTCATTACAGCACTTTCTTTTAAGCATAAACATAAATATTCTTGTAATATTATGGTTAGAAGTGTCTGCCACAAGGGGATTATATTGGTATGAATAACTTGAGAACGGTGAACTTTAGGGAAAAAATTAAAGTTACTTTCTTTACGTACTTTGTGCATTAGAATATAAATTCGATACAATAGCTTGTAAGACATACAGTGGCGTAGGTTTTTTTTTATAAAAAAAGGGGGTGACCCTGTCCAGTTGTACACCACTGGTTGAATCTTTAGAGCTTATATTTTACAGAATACAAGGCCTACTATCATACAGTATCTGTACTAAATTTTATTGAAATCGGTCTATGGATTCCGGAGATATAAAAAAAATATATATTTTTTTAACAACTTAAACACCCTGTATCTCTAAAAGGAGGCCGTTCCAAACCTATGTTTATAAGGCAAACAGCTACTATTTTAAAGAGATTTATCTGCCCTGCATAAAATTTGGACCACCCTGTGTAAGTAAATATTTTTGAAAACTTTAACTAAGGTTTTCAAAATATTAATGCTGTTTTCAGTTTCTTAGAGAAATATATTTTTTTATCAGGAATAAATAATTTTAAAAAATTAAGCCTTTTATTGTTTTCTTAAGGTATTATTTATATAAATATTTTAATTTTTTCAAATCTCTCGTTATTATGATAGGTGAGAAATAAAAATGGTAGCTATGGTTTTTAGTTTAATCGATTTTAAACAAATAATTGTTTTTCCGAGAGTTTTGTAGGTATATAATAAGCGAATTATTGAATTTAACCATCGAAATACTCAGCCTGATTTCGTAATTTTATTAGAAGTAGTTTTTTAAATATAGTAACAGTTTCAAGTCATATTTTTAAATGCTCGTTTCAAGTGAATTTAATGAACAATATAAATGTTCCTTACTTTTTCTATGAAAGTTTGAATTGAACAGTCTATTTCCTTGGGAATTTTCATAATATGGAAAATCTCTTCCCGATTTGTTTGTTGAGGTTGAAGTAAACATAATACATAAAATATAACTTTATGCTCACAGGGGGATCAGCGTCTGCAAGTTCTTTTGTTAATATTTACTTTTCATGGGCAAATGTTTTGAAAGGGGTATATAAAATTAAATTTGCAGTCGCTTAAACCTGCAAGTAAACAATTTAAACTTAAATGGCTTGTAGTAAATAAAAATCAACAAAATTTTTATTTTTTCAAGTTGTTATATTATAATGAGTGATTCTTTGCCTTGAACGTATCTAAATAAAGTTCGCAAATATCGCATCAACGTAAATATTTCCAAAAATATTCTATTCAATAAATAAGTCAATTCAGATCTTTATTTTTTGTAGTCGGTAATAAACTTACTACATAGCTGAGTAAAAGAGTATATTTTTATACAAACATAGTTTTAAATATAAAATATTCATTTGAATTTCTAAAAAAAAGTTAATGACTTTTGAGTCTAATGAGTAGTTGAAATTTCTAATGTTTAAGTTTAATACTGCGTCACATATCTTTCGAGACATTTGCGTAAATGTTATATTTTTCAGAAATTAATATCCCTTATCCTGAAAACTAGGCTGGTTAAGGTACATGTCCATTTTCATTAAAATCATTTAAAAAACTTAAGGATCGCATTGTATGATGACGTAGTTTAGAAAAGTATTTTCATTCATTCTTAATTACTGCATCAATATTCATTTCTCAAATTTCATTCAACTAATACTTAATAAGCCTGAAAAATTATTTGCAACTAAAATTATTTTCTGCATATTGTGAAATTGGGTAGTTATATTTTTAACTGTAATAGTTTCTTTGAATGTTGTGGGTTTTAAAGTGCTGAATTAACTAAAACATTATTTTCTGCATTGAAATTGAAAATATAATAATAATGTAATAATAATAATAACGTAATGTTCAATTATTTTTGTGGTACTATTCGATAGGTAATTTGAATTATTTCAGGTTTAAGTAACTGAAACTTGACACTAGCATGTTTTCATTTTTGGATTTTAAATGTTAATAAGGCTTTATTAAATAAACAAAGTGTGTAACGAAATTAAAAGAGAATATTTCTTTAAAACCCTATTAAATGTGGCCATGAAATTTGTTTCTAAATAACTCATTAGTACAATTTCTTTAATATTTCTAAAATAGCTTTTTTGGAACATTATTTTATTGTTTCAAACTTTCTGGTCATAAAAGGCGACACGGAAAGAAAACCAGAAGAAAATGTAACTTAATAAGGTAAAATATTTGTTTCATGGACTCGAGTCAAGTACGAGGTAAAGGTTATTTCATCGTCCTATTTTATTTACGATAACGGATATATTGTCTCACAGTTTTGTTCATTCTCTTGTTTGACCCACCGCCAACCTTTTTGAACATTGTATACATTGTATAGACCTGTAAATTTATTGAAACTAATATATCAATGGATGGACCTACGTCATTATTGACGTTTACCTTTGTGTTCGCAACTACTAACTAGGAGACGTTCGTGTTAAATTCCTGTAGTGACTTAGAGAAAAAGCTAAATAAAAGAAAATTAAGAATAATATTACCTTTTATACAAGGTGTTTCGCATAAGAACCGACGCAGAGCAGGGACATGTAGGAGAATCCAAAATATAGTGATTTAACGCAACTTACCTTTATGCTGCACCCCTAAGAAGTTATGTCTTGAAAGTGGGGTTTCAAATTTCGAAAAAAATCAATATCTCAGTTATTTACTAAATAATACTAAATTTCACAGCACACTCACAGCGTGTACCAAGAGCATTAATCGACAGTAAATAGAGTTCA
This sequence comes from Anoplophora glabripennis, assembly GCF_000390285.2. Taxonomy (NCBI): domain Eukaryota; kingdom Metazoa; phylum Arthropoda; class Insecta; order Coleoptera; family Cerambycidae; genus Anoplophora; species Anoplophora glabripennis. The sequence goes on along the minus strand of NW_019416308.1, from coordinate 526,017 downwards.
ATTTAAACATTTTAAAGGGTTGATAAGGGATGATGCACCATTAAAATGTGACACAATCTTTTTGTTTCGTTTTTCGTTTTGTTTGTTTGTTTGTTTGTTTGTTTTGTTTGTTTTTGTTTTCAATAAACTTTGTCGTTTTCAACAAAACACGAATAACTAATAAAATACATAATAATACATAGCTGTTATTTAAAATCACAGAAAATTCAAAAGTTGGGTATGAATCTAAACGCCAAACTTGACGATCAGGAAAAAAGTCATTTAATATTAGTAATTGTTTACTAGAGTGTTTTGAAAAATTGCCGAGCAGTTTTCATTTAACGTACAAGATGACATGCTATTAGTGCTAGGTTTCTATGAAGGAAACTACAGAAGAAGTGTTGAAGAATATCGGAGAACATTTCCAAATCGTGTAATCTCCTATAGAGAAATATTTTTCAATGTTGAAAGATGGACTCGAGAAACAAGCAAGTTCTTCAATAACATTCGAGAACGTGCTATTACAATCAGGGCACAAGACAAAGAACTTATTTTGAATGCAATTGAAAATGGCCCACATATTAGTACCGGAATTCTATCTCGACAAACTGGTATATCGCAAACTTCTGTGCCCCGAGTGATCAGACGTAAGCATTGTTACTGTTATTGTTAAACGAGTGAATTTCTGTCAGTTTATTTTATATCAAGGCATTAATTTTCAAAAGAAAATTCTCTTTACTGATGAAACTTGTTTCACCCGCATAGGTAAGTATTACAAATTTACATAGGTAACTATCATGAGTAATCCAATGGAAACCCACATTCAGTAACTCCTCGAGATTTCCAACGCGAGTTTAAAATAAATGTTTGGATCGATGTTATTGATTGGTATTTAATTGGTCCAGTTGTTTTACCAAATCGACTACATGGCGAAACTTATTTAGAATTTCTCCAAAACATTCTCTCCGATCTACTTGATGAGGTGCCACTACAACTCAGACTGGAAACTGGAACATTGGTTTATGCATGATTGAACACCCCTTCATTTTAGTAATATTGTTAGAGACTTTTTAAACTACCGGTATCCAAATAAATGGATTGGAAGAGGAAATCATTTCCCACAAGTTTGGCCTCTACAATATTCCTCACCAGTTGCATCTCGAGCAGAAGTGGAATCGTATTATGGATAAATGCACATTCATTAGAAACAATCACCAGTTATTGGATAGAGTAAACTTTTCGACGAAGAATAAATTTATGCCTGAGAGAAAACGGTGATCATTTTCAACAATTTCTATAACTTATCAGTGCAAATTGTATGTTATTTCTGTTGTTTAAGTTGTGTTATTCTGTTAAATTATTCTCATTCTAATTTTTTTCGTGATCGTCAAGTTTGAAGTTTAAATTCATATCCAACTTTTGAATTTTCGATAAATTTAAATAACAGTTACAATACGTGTTATTAGATATCCGCGTTTTGTTGAAAACGACAAATTTTTTTGAAAACTAACAAGAGTAAGAATAGTTTTAGAATTAAGTTTCCCATAAAATAAAGTAATAATTTTTTAAGTTCGCCAGCAGGTTAAAAAATTCTGTCACATTTTAATGGTGCATCATCCCTTACCAACCCTTTAAAATGTTTCAATTGAACTCTATTTACACTCACACCGTGTACCAAATTTGGTTTTTCTAAGTTCAAGTATAACTGATCTATTGATTTTTTTCGATATTTGAAACCCCACTTTCAAGGCTTATAAGTATCAGGGGTGCAGCTTAGTATAAAGGTAAGTTGCGTTAAATCATCATATTTTAGGTTTCCTACATACTGCCCCTACTCTGTCTCGGTTCATATACGAAACAACCTGTATAACGTTAAATTATATCTGTTTTGTCTTCTGTTCTTTCTAAGGATGTTAGATATTACATTAAAACATATGAAAGACTTGATAAATGACGGATGAAGGTTGCCTGAGAGGAAACTTAATATAGGTACAGGTATTTTCTTGCTAACTTTAATATTGAGTTTGAGGATATGTGTGCTTTTGTCGTTCCGAAATGTTCCTTTGTCGAAACAGATATAATTTCCAAGCAAATAAATTTCATATGGAAATGTTCTATATTTTCCTTCAGCGTCTATTTGACGGAATTAATACGGATATAAAATCCCGAGTTTAATGTATGTTTGCGTAAATTTAAGTTCACATAAATTAAAGTGCTAGGACGTAAAACTTAAGATTCGCATGTACCATATTACAATAAATATTGTAGTCGTAAATATTTACTTTACTAGAACTTTTTTCAACATTTTATATATCGCTATTAACAATATATTAACAATACCATTAAAACAAATTTAAGGTGTTTTTTATTATTTTGATGGTTATATAAATTTGAATAATTAATGTTCAAAGCATACAAAATAGTATCTTAGTTTACAAATAATACAATGAGGTCAGTTAACCAGAGATGAAATAAAGAACTGAAAAAAAATTCTCGCGATTTTTAATAAAAGCCACCTAAAATATGTAGCTAACCTTATAGGGCAGAAACTAGAGGTCAAAATAGACTGATAGAACTAATTTACGTACATACCCCTTAAAGTTGAAACAAAAAAAATATAAATGTCTCCTAAATATCTGAAGATATTTTTTTTAAATTTGGCACGCGACCAATGCTAATAACCATGCTTTCAAGTGAATATCAATAAAATGCATTGACGGCTTGGGAATGTAATGTAGGAGTAGTCGCTCTTTGTTTCACTCTGTATTTTTTTATACTGGACAGACAATTTAATTTTAAAAGGTTTCTTTCTCTTGGAATTTTTTGATACGACTAATATTAAATGAGATAATTTGATTGTATCGATTATATTATTTTAAAGTAAAAAAAACGAACTAGGCACTATTAATTGTACCTATTAATTTTAAAAAAAAAAAATAATTACTTAAATATTATTCTCAAAATGCCTACCTCCTGCCTGAAGGTAAGCACATAGTCTTCGTCTAAAATTGTAGTTTGTTGCGAAATTCATTTACTGCATTTCGTACACGAACCGCGAAGTTTTTCCAATTATGTACTGGTGTAGAATAAACTAGGCCTTTAAGGTGACTCCAAAGGTAAAAATCACACGGATTAAATCAGGAGAACGCGGTGGCCAAACAATTGGTGCATTTTAGCCACGACCTATCCATCTTCTGGGAACATTTTGGTGCAACTACTGGCGTACAGTCAAAGTGTGCTGGAGCACTATCGTGCATAAACCACATATTTTACCTTGCCTGCAGTGGAACTTTATCAAGAAGATCGTTTAAATTGTTTTCTAAAAAATGGATATAATTTTCTCCTCCTAGGCGACGCGATGCGGCATAATGGAGGGTCCTACAAAGTAATGTCCTATAATAGTCCAATTAAATGGACCTTTAAATCGTAATTTGGCCAACTTGCCTGAATTTTTTATATAAGTTAGTTTGAGGTACCTGTACAAGGTGTTAAAAGAAGAGTGTAAAATATTTCAGGAGGTAATAGTATGAACCAAAATAAGCAGAAAAGTCTTAATAAACATGGGTCCGCAAAGTAACGGTTGCGGAGATATGGACCACTATTCGTTTTTCAAACATTTTATTTTATTAGGAATAAACCGACAAAGGAAGCTTTTAACAAACAAAAAACAAAGTTACAGAAGATGTTCAAAGTGCCCTCCGTCCATTTCCAAGCAGGCACGACATCTTCGTCTCAACGATATTCGAACTCTTTCGAAAACACCCTCCTTGGTTTGGATTTCTTGACACTTTTGATTAATCCGTAGCTGCAGCTCTTCCAGGCTATTTACAGGAGTACCATACACTAATGTCTTCAAATATCCCCAAACAAAGAAATCTAGAGGGTTCAGATCAGGCGATCTTGGAGGCCATAAAACAGGTCCGGCCCTTCCTACCCATCTATGTGGAAAAGTTTGGTGTAAATGCTCTCTAACGGCCATGGAAAAATGAGCTGGAGCACCATCATGCTGGAACCACATTTGTTGCCTCTGATTCAAAGGAATGTCTTCCAAAAACTCATACAGTGTGTTCTGCAGAAAGTTGAGGTAAGCAGCGCCTGTTAATCGGTTTGGTAAAACAACAGGACCTAGAAACCTGTCACCTACAATACCCATCCAAATGTTTAATGAAAAACGTGCCTGATGTCCAGATTCTATTAGAGCATGAGGATTTTCGTCGGCCCAAATATGCGTATTGTGAAAATTAAACACTCCATTTCTTGTGAACCCGGCCTCATCAGTAAAAAGAATGTTTGCAAGAAAACGAGGGTCTTCAGCATCATGACGTAGAAACCAGCGGCAAAAAACCAAACGTGCTTGATGATCATTTATTGGATTTAAGGCCTGTACTCGTTGCACATGGTATGGATAAAGCAGTTGCTCGTGAAGGATTCTCCAAACAAGAGGACCACTAATTCCTACCTCGGCTGATATTCTCCGCACACTCGTACCTGGATTCTGCTCTACCAGTGCTAGAATTTCTTCTTCTGCTCTAGGAGTGGATACCGACCTTGGTCTTCCGGATAAATGGCACTGTTTGCTCAAGGAACCGGTATCACGCAATCTTTGGTGAATTCTTCCAAACATGCGTTGTGAAGGAATCTGGCGATTTGGATAAGCGTCAACATAAAGACGTCGCGCTTCGGTGGCGTTCCCATTAGCACGACCATACATGAAATGCATGTCTGTTAATTCTGCGTTAGAGTAACCAGCCATAGCGAAAGAAAACTTGTGCACTGAGAACAACTGTCAAATACGTACTGTTTATTTCACTAAACATCAACCAACTATTATAAGAAAATACACAACGTTTTTGCAAAATAAAAAAAGGGGCTAAAAAACATAAAACATTCCATATCTCCGCAACCGTTACTTTGCGGACCCATGTTTATTGAGACTTTTCTGATTATTTTGGTTCATATTCTACCTCCTTAAATATTTTACACTCTTTTTTTAACACCCTGTATAATAACAATAAGTGACAGTAATTTTTTATCAACTCCCGGCCAGGGGTGAAAAAGAAAAAATAAAGGGGTTTTTTAAGATAACTCAAAAGGGGTAAGAACTAGAAAAAAAGTTGTATAGCATAAAATTCTACATAAAAATGCTCTATTGACTTTTTCTTGTAGGTACTATTAAAATTAACAGAGTTAGGGTGGCTAGAAGTTAAGGGATGATTTCAGAAATTTAAAAAAATCCAACAAGCAGAAAAATGAATGAATTTTATAGTAATTTTTTCAATCTACTCTAAAAAATCATTTTCCTTTTGAGAGAAATAGATATATTTTTTAATTTTTAATAAAAAAACTTATAACAATGAAAATAAACCTAAGTGTAATGAGAAAGGAATATAGGTGATGAAGATGACGAAAAATTGTTTGGGTGTGGGAACAGTATAGCTTTAACAAAGCTATCAATTGGAGACAGTGGTCACAGGGTACACTCTTTCTTGAGATTCCTGTGGAAAGCAGTCTCTCAGTTCTGAGATATTGTTAGTAATTTCAGTTTTCAAAATTCCTCAAATTTTATACCAGTTAAATTTTTATATTTTTGTCCGTTACATGATCACATTTATGGAGATTAAAAATTAATTGGTAACATATGTTCTGCACTTTCTGAATTCGTTGTTTACTTAACCAATCTAAAATAGGATAATACATTGCTAAGCAATAATAGAATACAGACAACACAGGTGCTTCGTATAATTTTCTTTCACTTTACTCAGTTTTGACGACGATTTCTCAAATATAGCTTAAAGAAAGTAATTGCGTCAAAACCACAGTATCACATCTTATAGAGTAATAATGTATGATTGGCTAAATCAAAAGTTTTGAAATAGTCAAGGAGTATTAATAATCCGGTCAAAATATACCAAAAAATAGTGGTAAGTTTACAATAATTCACATAGAGTTAAATATTGGTGTAGGTCTTTAGTAAACTATTATAAGTAAATTGTCAAAAGTCCCCACCGATCCCATGCGTGTTAAAAAATGTATTCAAGGTCAAAGGTCGCATTTTTCTCGTAAACGGTAGGTGTTATCATAAAAATAGATCAGGCAAAAGTTGTAAATCGTACATTTGTCTACAAAAATGTTCCAATACTTTTTTTCCTATGAATCACCATTTCAAACTCGAAAATGCGAGTACTACATCATCAGACGTTTAATATAAGAAACAATATTGGTCTGTTTAACTAATACATACAAACTATACGATTCTGAATAAATATACACTCAAAACACACATGCTACTTACATCATCGATGGAGGATATCTATTAGGTTACATCGCATTGTATGGGATCGAGAAGGAACATTTAACGTTATTTTTGATAAATACATTCAGTATGTACATAGATGGTCATAGAGTGACTATAGTGTTTGATGGTTATACTGATTATAAGAAAAACATTAAAGCTGCAGAACGACGTCGTCGAACTACAAAAACATCTTCATCTTCTGATGTCATTTTTTATCAATTTATTATCGTTCCAACAAACCAACAATTTCTAGCAAATACTCACAATAAGTCTCGCTTATAACATTATAGTAAAACAAACTGATAATGGTGCTGATGTCCTTATAATTGAAACGACAATAGAACAATTCAATGAAACAAATACAACTATCGTTGCTGGTGAAGATGTTGATTTATGAATACTACTGACTGCACGAACTCCATTTGGTAGGATAGTTTATTTTTTTAACCCTGGGATGGCTCATGAACAATCAAAAATATATTCATTGAAGAGTTTATCTGCTTTTCCAAAATGTCGAAATCATATCTTATTTTTATGTGCAATAACTAACTGCGATACTACATCAGCAATGTTCAGAAAGGGTAAAGTAAAACATCACTATTTAAATTGGTTGAAAAACGTAATGATTTAATTGATTGCGCAGAAGTATTTAAAAAGAATGACTCTTCTCCAGAAGTCATCATCACAAACGGCATTCGCTTTCTTCTTGCTGTATATGGAGCTCCAAAAAAAATTGATATATAGACAAGTATAGATATTTAAGTTTTGTAAAAAATAGATGGAACAATAGAAGAGTACAACTATCTTGCCTTCCTCCAACATATGCTTCTGCTATCAACACTTATATCGAGTATACTATCAAGTTCAAATGTGGCTAGGCAATCAACTGAACCTAAAAGACTGGGGTTGGAAACTAATGGATAATATTTTGGAGCCAACAATTCATAGATATCCAACAAGAGAAAGAAAACGAAGAAGAAAAGAAGAAAACATTATTGTTGAAGTAGCTTAAATATTATCAGTCAAATTAAAATTTTCCCGAAATCAACAATAACTCGTTCCATAACCAATAGTACTATTTTTTATTGAATAGAATTATCTTATAAAACTGAATCACAATAGATCGCGGAGTATGTCTACCGGGGAAACCACGTTAAAAAAACGCGCCCAGTACACTACCTCATCAGTGGTGCGGAAATGTGTGCATATCATGTAGAAAACGCCTTTTGAAATGATGATATCTCAGGAATGGTGATTCGTAGGAAAAAAGTATTGGAACAAATTTTATAGACAATTGCATGATCTACAACTTTTGTCTGATCTATTTTTATGATAACATTACCTTTTACGAGAAAAATGCAAAAAACCGATATTTGCGACGTTTAACCTTGAATATATTTTTTAGCTCGCATGGGATCGGTGGGGACTTTTGACATTTTACTTATAATAGTGTACCAAAGATCTATACCAATATTTAGTTCTATGCGAATTATTATAAATTGAAAAGTCTATTTTGACCGGATTATAAACCAACCACCGGATTAAAGTCCGTTGCGCGAACAATATTTTCTGTAATATTTAATAGTGTTATTTTGATTTAAATTTTAGTTTACACAAAAATATGCCGTCTAAGGAGCAATTCAATCATTCAAAGTTTCAGAACAAGAGAAAACGAAAAAATATTCAATTGTAAAGTCCTGTATTTTGGAAATGAGACATTTCACGTTAACATATTAACGTAAAAAAGGGTATACCCTTTTTTAAATAATTAAATAATTAATCTCTGAAATATTTAAAACTATTTAGGATGTGTGCCAACTATACAGTACTGTTATGTGGTGTTTTTATTGATTACAAGTAATATAATTTCTCTAAAATGTAATAGAAATGTAGAAAAAACAAACAATCGAATTAAAATGACTACTGAAAACCAGAAGCACCGCTAAATGAATAGCCTCTTCCCTTTAAAATCATTTATTGCCTATATCGGCGACGTTAATTTGGCATTTATTATCCAGTAAAACGACCCACGCAGCACTTTAAACAATTATTTAACATGTCCAGATGAACAACTGAAACCTACAGTGTCGTTTTAAATAATAGTATGCCAATTAATTATCTGCCTGTCCCCACATTAACGCTGTTAAGTCAACTGTTAAAACAGCGTTCGCTCTTATTCGTTTATTAAATATTGTCGAGTGTTCAAAGTTGGCCCTTCTGGTTTCACTCTTTAAACAATTTGCAATAACGTATTAAAATAAATACGGAAGGCCCTGAAACGATCCACTTACGAGTAACTGGAATCGATTTCAGTTAAAAAATTGCTAGTATATTTTTAGCCTGTTCATTTATGGACCTTCTGAAATAATGAGCGTTCAAATAAAAACGTGGTCGAAGTTGGCTCTGACACATTGGACGTAGGGAGTAGCTTATAGCGACCAACTTAACCTCATTTCTCAACGAGCTGTATAGCAGCTGTCAGTTTCAATAACGTTAATGACTATATAACTTTATTTTAAAGAATAATCGTGATAACAATAACAAACAATTAAAGGAGCTGCGGAAAGTGTCCCCCTCCTTGTTATAACAATAAATTAAAGCAGCTGCTGAAAGTGTCCCTCTCCTTGTTCCAAGCACTTTTCACACCTGTTCCTCAAAGAATTAAAGATATTTTCTAAGATGCTCGGGGTACTGTTAATTTCACGAATCTTGTCTATAAGTCGAGCCTGCAGATGGTTTAAATCAGGAATAGGCAGTTCAAAAATAGTGTTTTTAAAATCACAAAAAGAAATCACACGGCGTAATATCACATGAACTCGGTGGAAATTCATGTTCAGCATTGAGACTTATTAGTCGATTTTGGAAAACTTCCCTCAACATATTCATCGTCTCGCCTGCCGTATGTGCCCTTGCGCCATCTTGTTGAAAGTAAAAGTTTGTAATTTCGTTTTCTTCCAGCTGTGGTTAACAAAAGGAGCGATAATTTCTTCTCTATACCTTTGCGCAGTAAGCGTACCATTAAAAAAAATAGGTCCATAAATCCTCCTTCGATTGAGAGCACACCAAACTCCAATTTTTTGAGCATGTAGAGGGCCCTCGACAAAAAAGTTATCTGGTTTTTCAGAAGACCACATTCTCATATTCTGTGAGTTTACGTAACCACTTAAATGAAACCAGGCTTCATCAGAAAAAAAGGTGATATTATGAAGTTCACCGTAGTTGTTTAAAAACCATTCACAAAATACAGCCCGTCGCGGAAAATCAACTTCATGAAGTTCTTGCTGACAAGTTAAACGATAGGAGAACACACGCAAATCTTTTTTTAACACTGTGTGGCAGGTACCGACTGATACTCCCACCATTTGTGATAAAACACGTACAGAAGTTCTTGGCGCATTTTCCATTATTTGTTGGACATTTTCTTTTAATTCTTCAGTCCGCTTTTTAGGTCGGCCGCTTCCTTCTTTTCTTGTTACACTGACCGTTTCACGAAAAACATTAACACAACGCTGAACTGCACTTTGAAAAATTTTGTACTCAACAACGCCGGGAAATTGATGTTGAAATTCTATGAAACATTCCTCAATAGAATACTTCCATATTCCATTAATCTTGCGTCCATTTCTAAAGTAGGACTCTATGATAAACACTTTTTGTTTTTGAGAAAACACCATTTTAAACGCAAAATTGCCGCATTTGGTGTTCAGAAAATCCATACGCGATTGTTGACAAACATATGCATCCACAACATGTCACTGTTTGCAGCGGATTTTGGGCTGGAGGCATCATTGTGTAACAAGAGCTAGATCCGTGTAATTTATGGGGCGGTTTTCAGAAAGTCTGGGGCTCAATAGTTCTATTAGGCCTTCTAAGAACAACCATGGTCAAACCAGCATCAAGTAGTATTGGTGCGATATTTGTATTTAGAGGGTGGTCTGAAGAGCTTTTGTCGCAGGGACTAATAAATTTACAAACGGATAATTAGAACAATCCCAAACACTTCGGGTTAAGTAACTTCTTGAAAACGTATCATCATGTGACGGTCATCTGTTGCGTCCGGGAGGCGCCAGCCTATGCTGGGACAGAACAAAGAAACCCATATTTTTAGTAACGCGCGAAAACACGAGAAAGGCGTAGAGGTTCCAAATTAGAATTAAATCAAATTGTTAAATTGATAATAATTGGAAAAGAAAGATATATGAAAAGCTGTTTTTTCCGACGGGTTCTTTTCCCAGCTATAAAACAATATAATGGCAAGTTTGACCAACCCGTCTCGTATCGCTTGTGGTACGGGACAAGAGGAAGGTGTAGGATTATTTGTGAGTTTAGTCTCAAAATTATTTAGACAATTGTAAAATCAATCAATTACATAACTATTAACATGGCATAGTTATGCCAAAGCGTCCCGATATTCAGGGTTCCCGCCAGTAAGATAAGAACAGAAACTTGTGGACTCAAGAAATGGACGTGTCGAAGCGAGGTGTCGAATTCAGGAGAGATCTCCGAAAAAAAGGCAGTTTTTCATTGGGTTCCACATTGAGCAGTCTACTTAGTTTTAGGGTCTCGTGTTAATTAATCATGAATAAAGTATTTCTAAATTTTGCTATGGATCTCGCATTTCCTGAATATCGGTACGCTGTCGCGTGTAAATAAATTAATTAATGATGTTGTTCCAGCCCGTTGTGTCGTTATTTTGTTTGTTTGTTTTGTTTTTATTGTTATTAAAATCCTTCCTGGATAGTTTTGGTGTCTCTTTTTGTTTCTTCCAACTTCAGTGTCACCCTGTACAACCAGTCACTGGATTACATTCTACGTAAGCAATGGATAGTAAGTGCCTGAAATTCATTCTCTGAACATACAACATTTCTAAGTTCCCACGTATTAATTAAAGTGTAATGATAATTATAAACTCCCTTTCGAGAAGTAAATGGTAAACTCTTATACAAGTTAATATCGTGATGATACTAGTCATAACGACAAATGGTTAAATAAAGAAATAACCCCTCATGTTACAATTGTACCATTCTTCTGGTCAAACAGTAATAGTTAATGGTGCTGTCTATCGAGTCTATCTAGTTTTTTGTGCCTAAATTGCAACATGTGGTTTCAACAAGACGGTGTCATATTCCGTACAACCCGAGAAACAATTCAACTACTGGTCGCGTAATTTCCTGTTTTGGTTATCAGAATTGGCCACCCAGATCATGCAATATAACGTCGTTGGACTTTTTTCTTTGAGGTATTTTAAGGCCGAAGGTTTGTGCCCTTAAGCTCAAGGCCACCCACTCCTTGAAGGAGGAAATTGAGCGCTATATCAATAAAATTCAGCCGCATTTATGCAAAACTGCCATGGAAAATTTCGACAGAAGAGTGCGTATGTTCCAGTAAAACCGTGGAGGCCATTCACCCGATATGCTATTTCATACATAATCCTGTACTTACCTTATAAATCAAAATCAAATAAAAAAATTACAATTTTTAATTAAAAGCCTGTATTTTCTGTCAAAATTACATCTTGCCTGAATTTTGGGACAACAGAAACGAAACATACATATTTTAATGCGCATAAAATTCACCCTGTACATTTCAAACGTGACTTTAAATATAATTTGTGTTTTTCATTTAGAGGAGGCTTGGAGAATGTTAATTGCTTATTAATCGACGATTGAAAATAGTCTAAAGTAGCCACCATTGTATTCTGTGCCTTTTCTTAATTAATATTCCAGTAAACCAGGGTACATAAGATAAACAGTTACACCTACACGTAAATTACATTATTGCGGTATAAAATTTCGTTTTACTACACAATAAAATGCAAATGCTGTAAATTCTACTAATATTATGGCTTAACGAAGCCTTTTATATGGTGGTTTTTATACCGCTTTAAAGCGTTCCGATGGAAATATTAGTACGCTTTTAATGTACATGCCATAAATTAACAGAGACACTGTTATAAAAAAAATGTTTTTATAAAATAATTATGGTACAAATTTTGGCTTCACAATAAAAAATATTTTATAACTAGCCTGATTTGGCAAACCTTACTCTTTTGATTATTCAAATTTTGTTGATTGTGAGTACTAGTAATCAAATGTCCTATGAATACTATCAGGGTTAAGAACTTAGGAATTTATGCCTACACTGTAAAAAAAATCAGTTTGTTTCACATAATTTTACTCAATAATGTACCAGTTTCTGTACACACCCAATTTAGTGAAATATTTACTTTAATAATATGAGTTCAACTAAAATTTTATTAGTGAAACTATTGCAAAGTGAGTGAATTTTACACAAATCCGAGTTTCTGCTATCAAGTGAGTGACTTTTGACTCTATTCTGAGTATGTGAAACCAATTAAGAGGTGACTTTTTCTATAAATTTAACTAAGTAATTTTTTACTCAGATTTGGTTTATATTCTCTTTAAATTTTAATATAAATATCAATGTAAACTACGAAGTGGCATCTACACAGATCGGTTTTAGAGACAATATTTTTGATATCGATTAAAACTGGTTAACTGATCGGACGGATAGATTGCCATAACCTATATTGTACGTTACAGATTCGTAACTAAATATAGGTGTCAATCTAACTATCCGTTTATTTAACAAAATATTAATTGAGACTCAATATATTATTGTTTGTAATTATTGTAATCAAACCACTGCAATTGTCACCAAAATAACCGGATACACGGTTACATACTTGTCCAACAGTACAAGCCATACACCACGCGATGACCTAATGGGGACGAAGGGAATAGACAAAGACAACGCACGACAGCCATAGGATGAGTTGGGGTCACTCAATACTGGGGCATTTATTCCGATTTAGGTACAAGTGTACCAAATACGAGTTTATCTGGAGAATTTATTTAACGGGTACCTATATTTGAGTGAAAGTACTCAATTTTAATTCAAATATTATCGCAAATGAGTTTTATCAAAATAATCAATATTGAGTGAAAATGTACTCGATCATTTTATTCAATGGATTCACTCCGTACCTTTATTGCTTTCACTCGTATCAACAAGATGACATCGGCAAAGTTCTTTGTACTTCAATTTTTATTCCCAGACATTACAACCGAATTCACAGACTGTTTTATGCTCAATCTTTGTAGAATTGTAATGTCCGTTGAATCTTTTTATGAAAACATGTTATTTTCGGTTTCTTCTTCTTAATTTGACCAGAAGATTTCGGAAAATTTGTGGCAACGTCACGGTTACACCCTGTAACTACATAATTATCATTAAGCAACAGCATATTCCCCAAAATTCAAATTCTAATTATAATAAGCTTAGAAGACAATAGAGAATGCGATTTCGTAGGGATCATTTCTTATCCCATAATGCCCCATTTAATTTTAGAAACAAATTATAAATGTAATTTCACCCAGAAGCCTAGATTTGCGTGATCAGGGTGAATTTATACATATAATAAATTTAAAGACAAGTGTGCCGGGCTGTATTTTCTGATAACTAGAGTCAAGGTTTTTTAATGATCTTTAGGCTGACATTGTTTAATTTTTTGAAACACCGCAAATGAAAAACTTATTAATTATGTAGCAAATAAGAGTAATAATTGTAAGGTTTACAACTTGGATAAGGTATTTCATAGGTGTAGTTTATTTCCAATAATAATTGTAACAAATCTAAAAAATCGGTTATCTGAAAAATATGTCATGGTTAAATTACAAAAAATTACTTTGAAATTTCGTAACTCCTTCAATATCGAAATTTCGAAATTGTGTCGTAGGAACTTGTACCAGTATTTTTATACAATTACCTCCTAAATTTTTTAGTTATTTATTCTTGATGTATATTTATGATATATTAGGTGGGAAAATTTGGTGAGTAGTGAGATCTTGGAAATTCTTAGAGACGAACATTTAAATACATAATAGAAGCCTACAAAATAAGAGAAAGTTTTAGATCATTCTATTATTATCACATCCATAGACTGACCCTAGCTGTTTCGACTTTCTGCAAATAATTTTACTGAGATTTTTCCTTCAACGTTGTGATTCCGTCATCATTCCTTAGTCTGCAAGTGTCAATCCAAAGTCTCTTCTGAAGTGGTAACTAGTGCGACAAATATTTAACAATCATTATTATCTTTACAACTTTCGTTTACCTTGTACTTGTGATACATCGTAGATGCCTGAAAAACGTTATTTTGTAAGTGCCCTTAGTAAAAGAGAAATTTGCAAATGAAATGATATTTTTTTCATGGAAGTACAGTGTTATAATGAAAATCGGAGTCCATAGTAAAATTCTTTAGAAAAAGTTAAAAAAAGTGACAACATTTTTACCAAAATTCATAAAGATAAGCAAAATATGTACCTATCTTTTTTAAAATAACTCGACTAAACAGCCGGACTGCCACTGAGTAATTAAATGACCGAATGGTCTAAAACTCTCCGTTTAACCATTTTTCTATCTGTTATAGTATCCTAGATTCCAGTACCTGCATCAGGAAAATGGCCCACTCTGTTGTTTATTTACATTTCATAATTTTATGAACAAATAAAGATTGAACTACCAATCCTATAACTTTTAGCCTTAGAGTCTAGTTTATACTCCAAAAATTTGAACAAAACCTTGTATTATTATTAAAGCAGCAATACTAATGCAAATAAATTAAATTTTGCGTACTGCACTGCATTCGCAGTGTTGGTATTTTATGTACAGTATTAGAACAAATGTTTTAAGTGCCTTAACATAAACAAGGATACAGGTAATATTAATATAAACAATAATTATAAAATGAATATCAGAATGTACCTACGTGTATAAAATTGTATAATAGTAAATTTGGGTTATAAAATATTTATGAATCCTTGACTATTATAGTACACGCCACTGCTTTAATAACAATGCAATATGTGCCATGTCATGTATACAACACCTGTCGCACATTGCAGCTGCACATTATTCTATAATACCTTTAAAGTTGACAGCATATTTCCTTTTACACCGCATATAACGGAAACATATCCATCCATCCTTTTTCTAAAATTTATAAATCCTTTCCGGATAGAATTATATTCACAAGAAATAAGGCACTGAAATAACTATTAAGAAGCAAGTCCTTACTTAAATTTTATCTAAATGAGACAATGTTTCATAAAAGATGATGTATTCAGGAACAAAGCTTAAATTTTAAACTAACTAAACCTCACCATTATCTTTGCAAACTTTATTACATAGGAATCTTTTAGTAGATTTGAGTTATAAAATAACTATTTAAATAAATGTTAAGTAGAAACACAAGTATTGTACACAAATACAAAAAAAAAAAATACAATAAAAAAACTCTTCAGATTTGATGCAGTTATTTATGCAAGTACACAAATAACATATTTTTCTATGAGTAGAAAAGGTACTTACACAGAATTTGATAAATTACTTAGGCTGATTGAAAATTCAATACAAACAATTTAATAACGTATTTTAGAGGTTAAAATAAGACTATTTTTCCTATAAACGTGGGTCCACAAATGCTTAGTTTTCGAGATACAGTGTGTTAAAGTTCACATAAAACTTGGGATACGGGGGTTTTCTAGGATGCTAAATTTAAATATGTCATTGATTGTGACGCTGCATGTAGAGGGCGGCACCTATAAGGTTACTGTTGAATTAAATTGGCCCTAACTTTTCTTCTACCCTGTACATTAACATTTCGTATTAGTGTGTTTATTGCCATATCAATTTTAAGCAAAAAAGGTATACTTGGTCGAAATCTCTCAGACCAACCGTTTCCGAAAATATTGGCTGACGAAGAGTTAAATGCACACCATATTTTACAAACTGTGGAGCATTGAACAATGCTCAATACTCCACAATCATAATATGACAATTTTACTTATTTATGACATTGAAGTAAAACTAATTATATATATCAAAGAAATAAATAGTAGTAATCTATATAATACTGGTACGCCATACGCGTTGTAGTAGCAGACATAGGCTAAATCTGTAGTCTGCACAACGTAATGCTAATAACTGCCACAAAAAACACGAGCCATACACTCGACCAAGCAAAGCGACATACTCACTCACACACGCACAAATGACAACGGCCAACGTCTCTCGGCAAAAAATCGGGATTATTCACCTGCACGCTAGGCCGACAGGGCAGGCATTAGGATGCCGCTAGATACCCATCGAATAAATTGATCGATGCGAAGCTTCAGATCAGTGATACACATGTACATGTTATGACACGGATAGTGGGATAATAGTTAGTTTGTGTCATATTAGAGGAAATTTGACTTAAATGTTATCATATGCTCATTACAAAAAAAAACTGAGGAGTAACAGAAATCCACATTTGAGTAATATTCGTCAATTCTTCCTTAATAGTTTTACTTTTAAAATTATTATTCTACTTTTGTTCACAAAATGAAAATTTGACTGAATCCGATGTGGACAGGTCTTGATACAGTATTGAGTGCAATGTGAGCAAAATTAAGTCATAATGGAAAATCGAACGTGTGTAGAGTTTCAACTTTAAATGTTAGAAAACGACAAAGTTATTAATAATATTTTTTTTTTAATTTTAATTTTAACAACTTATCTCGAACACTCAAATTAAAAATGAGATAATGAAAGTCCCATTATTTTCACCCACGTAATCTGTGATTAAGAGCTTGACATAATAATTTATGAATCTTGTATTTTAACAATAAATCTAATGCACTTTCATTAAATCCCTAAAAGATAAGGCTTTGGTTAATACTTAAAACCACATTGAGATATTTTAACACACGGCGTTAGTAATATGACACAAGTTATAACAATACGGAATTGAAATCCATATTATGTATTTATATACCTACGGACATTTCGCATTAAAAACAACATGAAAAAATCATTAACTTCCTGAATCAAATCTAAAAGTAAATGGATGTGTGTATTCAGTGAATTATACGCCAGTTGCGGGTATGTATTGGATAAGAAAAAAGTATTTGTATCTGTAATTACTTTGTCAATATTTTTTTCTGATATATGCCCTTTTAGCAAAGAGTTTTAAATATAAAGGGTATCCCAAAATTCACGGAAGAAGTTATTTTGTTACCAAGCACAAGTTTATAATTAAAACTTTTAAATTTTTTATTGATGAATTATAGGGTTATGTATAGCATATCGGGTAAATAACCTCCACGGCTTTGCTGGCACATACCTACACACTCTTTTGTCGAAATTTTCCATGACCGTTTTACATAAATGAGGCTGAATTTCGTTGATACAGCGCTCAATTTCCTGCTTCAAGGCGTGGGTGATCGTGAGTGAGTTAATATAAACCTCAGACTTCAAAAAACCCCAAAGTAAAAAGTTCAAAGGAGTTAAATAGCATGATCTGAGGGGTCAAAAACCAAAACGGAAAATTACACGACTAAAAGAAATGACCTGATTGTTTCTCGGACTAAATGGCATGCGGCAAGGTCTTGTTGAAATCACGTGTCTACAACCCTGTCTTGCAATTTAGGGACAAAAACTGGATTATCACGTCGCAATAGCGAGCAACAATAACTGTTATTTTCTGACCAGCTGCATTTTCGAAGAAGAATTGCATCCAGCCCAAAACCCGCACCAAACAGTGACCAATTGTGGATGTATTTTTTGTTTCTCAATAATCACTCGTGGATTTTCTGAACTCCAAACGCGACAATTTTGTCGATTAATGAAGCCATCAAGACGAAAATGAGCTTCATGGCTGATGACGATTTAGTTCGAAAAATCAGCATCCACTATATTTTCCATAATGCATTCAACGAACTCTCTTTGCTCTGAGCGGTCAGTACGCGTGAATTGAACTTTGTAAACATGAAGATGTAAATCTTTCGTGAAATTTTGTACGAAAATTACGAACTGTAGCTGCCAAACCTTCATTATTTCTAGAATACAACGAAAACGCGTTTCTTTTTTTTTTTTCGTTTTATTGCAACACTTTAGCGCACAAAAGGTGCAAATAAAATCTTACGTGAATTTTGGGACACCCGATATTTTGATATCGGTAGTAGTTCACTTTATTAAAAATATCAGTATATCATTTCTAAAAGAAATATTTTTATTTTTAGAATTATTTTTCAGGTTTAAAATATATGGATTAAGAGATTATTGAACGTCTCTTAAGATTTCTTATTTTTCTCAAACTGGGGAATAATAAAGTATAAGTAGTAATCCTCGTGAAAAGTTTGAAAATGATTACATCTGGTGCCTTACAATCCATAAATTTAAATTTTAAAACATCCAAAAAGACTCGGTAAAAGTATGGCATTCAGTTTAAAGAAGAGTTTATGATTAACTTGGAAGGTGGGTTACTAAAAAACATAATTGCAAACAGAACTTTGTCATTTCTTAAATCAAAATTTATGTCTCCAAAAAATACAGATGCTACAGATAACTTAGATTGTACAATGATGGTGATTTATCGAACAAATATGAACTGAAAAATGAAGGATAGTTTAGCATTGTTTTTCAATTTCATGATTTTTATCACTCCAATAGCGGCAACTATAACGGTTGACTCGACCATCCAGTTGGAAAGTACATTTATTAGAAAAACAGATTAAGTACAAAAAATTTAGATTCCTTCGAGCACGATCACTCATTTCGTCACAGAACTGCAAGCGGCGATCAGGATCGTCTTCATTAATTTCTTGTACCAAATTAATTTTGTATAGATGATACTTATGAATTTTTAAGATTCGACGGCAACTAGGCACAGAAATTCCTGAAGTACTTGCAAGTTTCCTGATACTCAAATTTGGTTCCATTGCGATGTGACCCAGGACAGCTTAATGATTACCCTCATTACGTACAACCTGTTCACGTTGACGCTTTCTGTTAGCAACCGATACAGTTTCCCAAAATTTATGCACTAAATCCAGAACGTACGAATGCGAAGTGTTTTTGTCAGGATGACGATCATTAAAAATCTGTGCTGCCTGCCGTACACAGTCATTATTCGTGTAGAACAAACTAATTATTATCACTTTTTCAGCAATTGTACGAGTATAAACCAATTTCACGAAGTGGAATTCAATTGACTTTGTGATGATTTTACGGGATATTGTCTCGACAAGACAAGACGAGACAATATTGTCTCGTTTAAAGTAGAACACATAAAAAAGTTGAACTGATGAACACTTAGTAAAATAACATTCTTTCATTGATTGATATTTTGTCTTATTCTTTAAGTGATGTTTTTATTGTTATATCCAAAATTTAAATAGTCGTATGTCGTCGTGATCAGAATTGACAAAACTTTAAAATGATGTATCACTCAACATAGGGTGCCATTTAAAGATTAAGGATATTTTACGTCCCTGTCTAAGGGGTAGCTTCCAAGACAGCACAAATTACCCCATAACGTGTCCTCCTTGAAGAGAAAATCGATGTGTTTCAGGTATTTTAGGTTTTTTTTTCATTCCGATATTTTCCAGGTGGGGAGTTTTAATTGGAACACCCTGTATACGTTATGACATTGCTATTTTGAAAAGAAAGTTGTAGAAATAGCCTCGATCTCAACATCCTTGAAAAATTATCGCATTTATGATGACTTTTTTTGCTCAAAAAGTCACTACGCACTAACTAAATATGATATATCAGACTGCCCAAAGTAAAATGAGAAATATATTGACTCAGAAATATTTACATATTTCAAAAATCAATAAAAGATAACAAGATTAACAATAGTAAGTTTTCACATTTGGTTTGTAACACTCCGAATATGCCCATCAAAAGAAAAGAAATCATCTAATTTGATATAATAAAATTGATCTAATTAATCTGATGTGGTAAAAAATAATACACTTCTAAAACGGATTAAGTGACCCATTCTACAACAATTCAAACTAACTTTGAGAATAGTCATTTGAGTAAAACAGACTCTTTAGTGTCATATTTTATCATATACCTAATAGTCCAAAATGGGCCTTTCAATCACAATTTTGGTCAACTTGCCTGAATTTTTTATATAAGTTAGTTTGATAATAACAATAAGTAACAGTAATTGTTTTCAACTCCCGGTCATGGGTGAAACAAGATAAAATAACCCTAACTCTGTTAATTTTAATAGTACAAGAAAAAGTCAATAGACCATTTTTATGTAGAATTTTATGCTCTACAACTTTTTTCTTCTAGCTCTTACCCCTTTTGAGTTATCTTAAAAAATCCCTTTATTTCATCTTTTTTCACCCCTGGTTGAAAAAAAGTTACTGTCACTTATTGTTATTATATTCCTCAAACTAACTTATATCAAAAATTCAGGCAAGTTGAGCAAATTGCGACTTAAAGGCCCATTTAATTGGACTATAAAATTTGATCTTGAGGGATTCATTCCTACAGAAGGAAGTAAATAATAATGTAATCTAGATATCTTCCCGGTTACGTTATTCTAACTATTCCTTTTCTTCAAATAAAATTTATAATGTGACGATAATATCTTCATCCATCAACCTGTCTGTAGCAATGTTGTGCAAAGATAATAAACTTTCATTTAGGCAAAATAACAGACAAAACTTAAAAATTCTATTTAAATACAAAATAGCTATTTCTGCATTACAATCTTTCAAGCTTGTGTCCTACTTCAGAAATATTCTTTTGATGTTAGGAAATTATTCCAGCGTTGCTGCATTCTGCATTATCTAAATATATGGGAGCGTTCAGAGATACACCTAAGTGTATTGGAATGCATTCCATTTTTAGATATTGAGACATTTTGAGACATATTGGAGAAGACTCATATAATCACAGCAGTAGAATTAATTGTTATTTAATTATATACATATATTATAATTTTAATATTTATTTTTATAATTTTTGATTTTAGTTATATTTGTGTAGTGATTTTATTTAGTGTATTTTGTTTTATGTATTTGCTATGTGGTATAGTATATGATTTTTGTAATGTGTAATGATTAAATATTTGTTTGGGCGCCTTTTGTTGTGTAGAATGTAATTTGTGTGTGTTGAAATCAAATTTTATTATTGGATGTAGGTTCTCATGATATATTAAGCAGTTACAATGACAAATTTGAACGAATTGTACTTTCTTACCTTGGTTTTGCTAATCTCTCCTCCGGCAGCTTTACCTTGCATGAATAACATTAACAGTGTACATTTTATTACAGTGTAGATAGGAATGTTTAGTTATCAATTTCCCTCAAAAAAAAAACACTTATTCAAATTACCAGCATGAGTTCTTACCTCAGAGAAGCGGTTCAATGTTATTTAAATTTATTATCACTATTGATTTGAGTAAGTAGCACTGAATGAAAACAATTTTTAACGATTTTCACAATATGATATTTATTAATTATTCATCTTTAAATTTCGAACAATATTTTAAGAAACACAGAAACTAGATTTGTTATGGACTTTTACATGACTTAATAACTGATAGATTTCTTAATTCTACCTAACATGATTTAAAAAATGTTTGGTTAACCAATTAGTACTGTTTTAATATATTACGGAACAAATTAATTTAAATTAAGAACACAGAAACTAAACTAATCCTTATACTATGAAATGTTCAAAAATATCATTTTAATTCTTATCCACTGACATTGTCTATGGTTTGAAATGAAGTGTTCAATTTCACAAAATGTTTTTACCTCGAATTCGCAACACTTTAATTTATGTTTTGGAGAATATGCTTAGGCCACTGGACTTACGTTTTTCCATAATCTCTGGATTGGAATGTTCAATCGTCACTCTAACCTCACTTTTAGTCGTGGTTTGACACCTGTACTCGTCTCTTGAAGATGGTTTTGTGTGTGAGTTGGTTGTTCCCTCGTTTTCTACGATGTTATTTGTGGAGCTACGGGATAACATGTACCTCTCACCTGTGTCTGGGACCAACTTGTCTCTCTTCTGACTTGTTTACTTCCCAACGATGCTCTGTTGTTTTCCGTTACAAGGTAAATTTTCTGATTTGTCCTTTTGTTATTGGTCACTTGTATCCATGATATTGTTTTCTAACTGCGCACTTTCTCTCCAACATATTGCGATGTAATTTTATTTTAATTAAATTACGGCGTAATTTGTATTTTGTAACTGCGTAGTAAATTTTATACATCTTAAAACTAATTTACAAGAAATTTTTATATGACATTCTGCATGACAATTTTTATAATAAACTTCTAGCCTATGTGTTTTTCTGATACTATAATATTTGAATTTTCTTTTGTACTAAATTATTTAACGTTTATTTAATTGTAAAATTGTTAAATTGGCCATTCTTGTGACATTTTTCTTTTGCTTTCTTGCTTCCACTTCGATCCTAAACTTTATCTTTTCCGACATGCTTCTCAATTAAAATGTATTAGTTAAATTTTGAATGATACTATTTTAATTTTGATATGAAATAACTATGAAATGAGATTTTTATTTTTCTTTAAAAGTAATTTATGTCTTTCTTATAGTCTACATTATAATTTCATGAATTTTTTTCTACTATTACTCGGTGTCGTGTTCTGAAATACAGTGTGTTCATTTCAGTATTTATACTAAAATAAGATGAATAGTAACTGCTTGAAATGTCATCTAGATAAGATAAAATATGATCTAAATTAAATCTTATACATAATGTACAACGTTATAATGAAATGTTGATATTTGGAATACCTGCTTGATTTTTTAAACATTCCCTAAACTGCTCCTCCATATGAATAACAGTAATCTAGTGTAATTTGCAAGTACATTATAGATTCTAAAGAAACATGGTCATTTCCTAAATCAACTCCATGTTTACACACAGTGCACTGAAGTACACTAAACTCGAATGCTATAAATGCCCACGTGGTACTAGATCACCCTCATATTACCATCAATTGCCTAGGGCTTTTAACTCTAATTGAACAATAATGTGCGCTACATAATGAAGACCCCTTCAGTATACAGTCGTAGACGTAACTTTATGTTAACGAGGACACCAGAAACTGCAAGAGATTTATAAATAGCGCGCAATTTAACAAACGACCGAACTAAATAGACTGTATTCAAGTTAAAAACATTTTGTACGTCCTTCATTCAGAATTTGAAGAAACTAACAATGATTTCCCTCATTTTTTTTTATATTCAATAGGGTGTTTGCCATCTTTTGAAATATTACGTAAAATAAAATAATGTGACAAAAAAACATGACTCGATTTTTTATTTTTAAAAGATATCGTTATTTAACTAGCAATTAAAAAAATATAATATTAAAAATAATTTGGGAGATAACTGTAACGTGCCTAACTATTAGAGACCGACCTATTAATCGGCTTTGACATCGGCTTCGGTCACATTCGACCATAATTTAAACCTTCGGCTAAGAAACGGCTTCTGCCAAAATTAGGCTGAACTTTTCGCCGAAACCGAAGGTACCTTCTTAAATAAAGTGGAACTTCTTCAAGCCATGGAAGCATTTTTACTTGGCCACCCGGACTTCAATCCTCTTCATTTTTCTATTTTCAGCTTATGTACATCTCGCAAACACGTTCCATCTATAAAAAAAATTGGTGGATAAACATGTCATCGTACGAAATTGTCGAATTCTCTNACAGTCGTAGACGTAACTTTATGTTAACGAGGACACCAGAAACTGCAAGAGATTTATAAATAGCGCGCAATTTAACAAACGACCGAACTAAATAGACTGTATTCAAGTTAAAAACATTTTGTACGTCCTTCATTCAGAATTTGAAGAAACTAACAATGATTTCCCTCATTTTTTTTATATTCAATAGGGTGTTTGCCATCTTTTGAAATATTACGTAAAATAAAATAATGTGACAAAAAAACATGACTCGATTTTTTATTTTTAAAAGATATCGTTATTTAACTAGCAATTAAAAAAATATAATATTAAAAATAATTTGGGAGATAACTGTAACGTGCCTAACTATTAGAGACCGACCTATTAATCGGCTTTGACATCGGCTTCGGTCACATTCGACCATAATTTAAACCTTCGGCTAAGAAACGGCTTCTGCCAAAATTAGGCTGAACTTTTCGCCGAAACCGAAGGTACCTTCTTAAATAAAGTGGAACTTCTTCAAGCCATGGAAGCATTTTTACTTGGCCACCCGGACTTCAATCCTCTTCATTTTTCTATTTTCAGCTTATGTACATCTCGCAAACACGTTCCATCTATAAAAAAAATTGGTGGATAAACATGTCATCGTACGAAATTGTCGAATTCTCTCTTGAACTGTCCATATTGTTCAAGACATTATCTAAGTGTCATCATGAATTGTCCGTGAGCATACAAAAGTTCGCTTTAGTAGAACTTTGTTGAAACTCCTCACGACCTTTTTGCACGAGCTGATTGCAGATAGGGCTTGTATACGTGTATGAAGTGTTCGCGATATGTTTGCTAGTAGATACCCACCTTTATACTGGCGTCGAGTTTTCTTGTGAGAAGTGCAATAAACTGAATTTTTAATAAAGCAATATAGAAATGTTTACCAAATAAATTATGTATAAGTGGCACAGCTGCAGTGGAACTTCAAAAATGCATTGTCATTTTCGTCTTATACAGGGTGTCCCGGTAGTTGATACAAAAAAGTCGAGTACAAGTAGATGTGGTCAAAATAACATCAGTTCTTCATATAAATTTTTTTCATACGGACCTTCGTTAACAAGTTACGGGCCCTCAAAAAGTAAAAATTAAAAAGGTATTTTTATTTACAGTATCTAAACTATTAACTTCAACATGCTACAAATTTGGTGATCGATAATACAAGCGTGCAGCTTGTTTTTGATGTTGTAAGTGACACTTCATTATGCCCAGAACACCAGGGACAGACTATGCCCAATGGTTAACAACCCAGAATTTTTGCATAGATAACGATTGCAATCTGCCAGTATCAAAAATAAGTTCCCTGAAGAATTTGCTAACGATAATACCTTCTTGGTTTAACTCGGTAAAATTAACGATTTTGGGAAATATTTGTGATTTTGTCACAGTGCACATTCACCATTTTTTGTTTTTAATTTTTAATTGGACATAATCACTATGTTAGAACCGTACATATTTTTAAAATAAGAGCATTGAAAATCTTACTGCCTGCTAATGTATTTTTCACTAACAAATTTGACAAATAAACTTTACACTTAACACAAAATAGAAAAACAAAACAATAATAAGTTAAAGTTAAAAAAATTATTTAAAAGAAAGAAAACTATTAAAAGACATGTTCACTATGGGCACATTCCATCTTCACACACTTCCTAAGTCTACGAATGTTATATGTTTGGGTACGAAAAAGCATTTCTGGGGTATGTCTTATATTATCACAATGGAAATTCATTCTATGTAGTAATTCATCCCTTGTCTGTACTGGGGTTGCGCACACTAAACTTTTCCAGTATCCTGATGGAAGAAGTCCATCAGGTTAGAGTCTGGAGAACGTGGTAGCCATGAAACTGGACCTCCCCTTCCAATCCATTTATTATTAAACACAATGGATAAACAATTGCGTGCATGAACCAAACGTTTCTTCGGGTGTCTAATAGAACATCGTCTAATAGTGGCTGCAAATTATTTTGCAAAAATTTCAAATATCGATGTCTATTCAGACGTTCCTCAAAAACATATAGACCTATTAAATTATTACCCCAAAAATGCTTTATCGTGTACAAACAAATGACATTCGTAGCTTTCGGAAGTGTGTGGAGGTGGAAGATGCCCATATTGAAATTTGATAGTTTTCTTTGTTTTCGATTATTTTTTTAACTTTAACATATTTTTGTTTTGTTTTTCTATTTTGTGTTATGTGTAAAGTGTGTTTGTCAAATTTTCTTGGTGAAAATTACATTAGCAGGGAGTAAGATTTAATATCACAAATATTTCTTAAACTGTTCATTTTACCGAGTTGAACCAAGGGGGTATTACCGTTGGCAAATTCTTCAGGGAACTTATTTTTGATACAAGCAGATTGCGATCGCCATCTATACAAAAATTCTGGGTTGTTAACCATTGGGCGTAGTCCGTTCTTGGCATGCTGGGCATGATGAAGGTTCACTGATGTCATCAAAAACAAACTGTACGTATGTGTTATCGATCACCAAATTTGCAACATGCTGAAGTTAATGGTTTAGGACTGTAAATAGAATTAACTTTTTAATTTTCACCTTTGGGATTGTTAACAAAGGTGCGTATAAAAAAATTTATATGAAGAACTGAGATTATTTTGACCTCATCTATCAGAACCCGTCTTTTTTTATCAAGTACCGGGACACCTTGTATATGCATTTTTATATTTATCTCTATCACGTATGTTTGTTAAAGCGGGGTACATTTGGCATATGGATATATTAGCCTCGATACAGGTTCGGCTTTTCTTAACAGTTATTTTGATTGTTTTATAAGTAGGTATTAACTTACGATACGATTTCTATGATTTTTATTAATTAGTGGAACTTTATTAAAACAAAAAGTCTCTATTGATATATTTACCAAACACTTAATGATTATTTCCAACTTTTTCCAAAAAAATAACATATTTGCGCCTAATGATGAAACTGTCACAATGAAAACGTCATTCAATTCTCACGCATTTTTTATACTGGTACTTTTCTTCCAGTCCAGTCAGTAATTAATGATCGTCGTCGTGATGATTTGAACGTCGAGAAAACCTTGAAAATTCAACGTTTTTTTATTTTCATATAAACGTTTTTATAACAATTTTTATTTATGTTAAGTACAAATTTAACTACTAAGTTCGCTTTTGTGTCAAAGTGAACTGAACCTCGGACTATACAGCAATAAAATCTTTAGTGTTCAAAGTAATTTTTACGAAATTTTATTTTATCAATTTTTATCAGTCAAGATGCCATAACTACGAAGCAAACAAGCAATTTAAAAATAAATAATAGTTCACGTGACGAACCGCAAATGCGAGCAAACAAGATACTGATTATGGTACTCCTCTCAGTCTACTCGCTTGGGAAAGGTATGAAATTGGGTAGTAACTTCCTTCATCCGAGGAAAATAATAGTCCTAAATCAACAAAAATATTACGTTAACTCCAAGTTCCAGCAGAATAATGAAATTTATAAATGTATTTTTGATCACCAGAAGCAAATTTTCAGTAGTTAGGATCAGTTTTATATTTAGTTTCGCTCAAAGCTAAGTGCTTTCAAAGTCAGAACATAATATTTCTTCTAGAATAATTCTAAAACAAGTAGGTAATGATCTTGCTGTTATTCCTCCGTTTATTAGACAAGAGAATTTTATAATGAAGTAGGCAGGAACTTTAAATAACATAAAAGTAGCGTAGTAGAAGAGATTGTAAAGTTGGTAATATTCGTATATTAAGAATAATGAATCAGTTTAATGACGTTGAAGTTTGTCGAGTTTAAAGCATATACTAAAGCTACTACAAGCTACTTTTTTGTTTTTCTCTGATTTCTAATGTGTAGATATACATGTAGTAATTTTTTCAGTTGTGTCCATGTGCAGATGCAAACTAGTTCTGCATTCCCCTATTTTTTTAAATATTTTTTTCATTATTAGCCCTTGAATGTCTACTATATTATAATTAAGGTGGTATTTACATAAACACAAAAATCGAAAAAAAATATTTCTTATTTTGGTAGATAGTAGAATAGGGTACTCCAACAGTTTTTCGAAATTATCTTTATACGTTAGCTATCGTATCATTTAGGCAACTACTTTACAGCTGTCTTTTTAGGTTTTTGTTCGATTTTCTAAATTTTTTTTTGTCATTGCGAAATAAGTGTAAATGGTATAATATATATTTTTGTGGTATATATTTTTCTGTAGTCGTTTCTATGTTGTTTAAGCGTGTTTTTCTCAAAACTTTTAAAACTAAACTAAATTACTAAAATTTGTGTACGCTTGAACCCAATAAGATATCGATTTCTTTTTTGCACCTTCAAGATAAAACAAATTATGAATCGAAAATTGTTTTAATTTTCGATTTTATATAAAATTTACGACTTTTACTGCTTACACAAAGTGGATCCCTTTGAAGGTGATGACAGCACCCAACATATAACTAGTCACCATGACAGTATTTTGTACCAACAAAGTTTTTTATCACTTAAATACTTAATAATAATAAGTATGTATCAAAAAATCCCCAGCATTGTATTTTGTATCCTCTTTGAAAAATAATCCTGTAAATTGTCTTATTTTTTTTCTAACTAGATGTAAATACCCCCTTAAGCTATTTAAAATATTGTTCTAAATATCCTAACAGATGATGTCAAACACTTACCAAAAATCTAGGTATGCAAAATATATCTAAATACTTTTTAAAGACATTTTTACTTCTCTATTCAAATATGGAACCGAACGTTTATTCCAACGTTTCATCTTACAGCAATCACTATGGGTTTAATGTACTTATAATTTATTACTGCTTAGTTACGTAATTAAGTTTTTGGGATGTTAAGGTTATTAGAATGATTCCACACATATCTTCTGTCAATGTACCCTTTAATGGTGAAATGACACAAATACCTGAAAGCAGCATTTCTGTCACCTCAGGACACCAGAGACTCTCCAATAGCAGTACACTGATAAAAATTGTGGAAATTCACATAAGCTTTTTACATATTTGTAATCGTTTTATACAGGGTGTTTCTAAAATTTAAAAGTTGCTATTAACATGTGCCCTAAAACGCACCCTTAGGAAGTTATATGCCCTTAAAAGGGCTCAAACAAAACTGTTTTTTTTTCTGTTATTGACAAAACGGTCGCAAATAAATAGAAAAAAATTGATGGGTCTTACATAACTTTTTACGTTAAATAACATGGGCTACTCCGTTTTTCGACATGCAAATCATATGCGTCCCATTTAGGTTGGTGAAGGGGGTTTTCGGCCCGTAATTTTTTTTATTTCAATTTTTTTACAATTTTCTCTACAGATTTATAAAATCTTAACAATTTTACGTAAAAAATATTATCTTTGTCCAAATCGATATTTCCAATGGTTTTCGAGTAAATTGAGTTTGAAAATTACTCTGCTCTTTAAGTTATTAGGCCAAAAATTACAAAAATCTGTTTACCATGGCAAATAAAAGACTGACGTTGCCACAACGCTTAACAATTTAAGTTATTGATAAACTGTCAATTGAGCTTTGCAGTGTTTAATTAGTAAAAGTGGTGAGTGGAAAATTTAAGTATACAACATTATTGCAACTCATAAAATGGAGTCATATTCAAACACGGAAATGGCAGATATGCACTTTATGTACGGCCGTGCGGCTGGAAATGCATCAGAAGCGAGGCGTCTGTATGCGGCAGCATACCCGAATAGAAGACTTCCTTCTCGACAGGTATTTCAGAGGATCCATCAACGTTTAAGAGAAAATGGTTCGTTCCAACCAAGAGTAAATGATCGTGGCAGAGACAGATTTGTAAGAACACCGGTGATGGAAGAAAATGTATTGAGAAAATAAGAGATGCAAAATTCGGAATCCGCCTCGATTTTCGCAAAAACCATTGGCAGAACTGCCGACGTGGTTCGTAGTCATTCGGATTTAAAGCTTGAACACGCTGGATATGAAAAGGATGAAGTAGTTGTTCGCAAAGAATTCGCCAAACTACGGAAAAACTTATGTTATGCATACGTGCGACACTTCTTACACTAACCCTTGGATTGTCCTGCACAGCTCTCAATACATTTTCTTCCATCACCGGTGTTCTTACAAATCTGTCTCTGCCACGATCATTTACTCTTGGTTGGAACGAACCATTTTCTCTTAAACGTTGATGGATCCTCTGAAATACCTGTCGAGAAGGAAGTCTTCTATTCGGGTATGCTGCCGCATACAGACGCCTCGCTTCTGATGCATTTCCAGCCGCACGGCCGTACATAAAGTGCATATCTGCCATTTCCGTGTTTGAATATGACTCCATTTTATGAGTTGCAATAATGTTGTATACTTAAATTTTCCACTCACCACTTTTACTAATTAAACACTGCAAAGCTCAATTGACAGTTTATCAATAACTTAAATTGTTAAGCGTTGTGGCAACGTCAGTCTTTTATTTGCCATGGTAAACAGATTTTTGTAATTTTTGGCCTAATAACTTAAAGAGCAGAGTAATTTTCAAACTCAATTTACTCGAAAACCATTGGAAATATCGATTTGGACAAAGATAATATTTTTTACGTAAAATTGTTAAGATTTTATAAATCTGTAGAGAAAATTGTAAAAAAATTGAAATAAAAAAAATTACGGGCCGAAAACCCCCTTCACCAACCTAAATGGGACGCATATGATTTGCATGTCGAAAAACGGAGTAGCCCATGTTATTTAACGTAAAAAGTTATGTAAGACCCATAAATTTTTTTCTATTTATTTGCGACCGTTTTGTCAACACCAGAAAAAAAAACAGTTTTGTTTGAGCCCGTTTAAGGGCATATATAACTTCCTAAGGGTGCGTTTTAGGGCACATGTTAATAGGAACTTTTTCTCTTATTTTAATGAGTTATAAACGCAGCAAAAGTTTGGAACCCTATTTTAGAAACACCCTGTATACAAAAACATACATTATACATACAAGTTATTGAAGATTATGAGAAACATCAATAATAACCATATTGACCTTTGCAGACATCCAGATTGGAGCTAACTATTTATGTAAGACTTATTTTACTTATTGCTTTACTTACACTGTATTTTGTTTTCAGTCGGATGTTCTCAAGAAGTGGCCATTGCTCTCGAAATGGTTCAAAGATTCCACTTGCAAATTGCACCTGGACGCAAGAACAAAGACAAAATTTTCATCCAGAAAAAGTCTTCATAGAAAATACATGAAGAATCTTTTTCCTTATACTTTTTTACTAACTTTTTATTAACTATTTTAAATTAGTCGAGTCAATTTTATGGAAGAAAATATATCCCATTTAGCTATATCAAGTTTTTCTTTGGACAATTATTTTAAGAAAGCTGTTTAATTAATTGGGTTAAATAATATTCTGTTATTCATCTTTAGGTATAATTCAGAAATGTATATTTTACTCTATATATCTACTGAGTTGATAAATCTTCTTAGATTTATTTAATGTTATTTTCCCTTTACTTAAATACGTCGTAATCTCTGGTGATATTTAAGTATATTCTAGAAATATTACAAAATAATAATACCTAGACATTTATCTTCTTAAAAATACTATGAAGTTTTCTTATTCAGTAAAACACTGAATGTGCAGTAAATGTACATACCTATATCGATAATGTAAATCCTCATTTTGGGGGAATTACATAGGAATTTGTACTTGTGTGACGTAATTTTACATTACCTGATGCGTCGTCATAATAATCGATGTGTGTAATTTTACGTGATGTTTAGCGCTTGCCTTCGCACTTAGCATGGATCTAGACCCCTATTCTTAAACTCTCCAAGAGAAATGCGTATGCGAATTACATATTTTGTTTCTTTCATTACCGTCGTAAGAAAAAGTAGGTAATGTTATTCGACCAATTCAATAATTCTTGTTCTAAACTCTACCGCTTGTTAAGACATCTTTAATGTCCTTGTAGTTATAATTAAATTTTGTTCACGCTACGTACCTAATAAAAGCAAAAAACCATTATTTAATAAGGATTGTATACCTATTCAAATAAATTACGTACTGCAAGTTGACGTAGATTTTAAAATGATCCTGTTTTAATTTGTTTTGCACTGTTTCATTTAGTAAAAATAAAGTATGTAGATATATTATTGTTGTTCTAGTGCGAAAACAATATTGCAATATGAGATGATAAATTTTTATTAATATGATGTACATATATCAACAAATCCCAATATTATACAAAACTGGAAAATATATATTTAAATGCGTTTTGTATCCACCAAAATAAAATGGTAATTTTTTCCATGTTATACTTTGCAGGCATTTTTATTTTTTAATATTCCCTATTGCAATGTATGTATGTAACAAGTGCAAGCAAAAGATTAATTTAAAATAACTTTTATACGACGGCGTCTAAAACATTAATTTTAAATTTATTTTATTTGATGCAGATTATGTAGAAATAAAAGTTTTCTTGTATTAAGGATGATATCATTCTCGTATTAATATTTATATATCATGTGTAAAATTATGTAAACGTTCAAGTCTGTTTATACTGTTGGGATATATAAAATATGTTATTATTGGCATTAATATAATTGTCTCTATATTATCTAAATGCGACCGAACCATTTTTATAGAAGTAAACCTTGGGACGTAAGCGACGGGGGCACGTTTTTTTCTTTTATTGTAATTATAATATCTACAAATAATAATGTTTACGTAACAATACATCATTAAACATGTTTTCGTCACTCCATCTATAAATATTTTATTTTCATTCTAAACAAACATACGAAGACGTTAAACAGAGCTCACTGTGCTGCATCTTTTTAAATTTTATTCATTTGCAGCGAGTTAATTTGGTAGTACATAGGTACACCTCGATGAAAATTACATGACGCAACACTAACATCACAAGATAAAAAATTTTCGACACCAAATAATTAACTGTTATGACGGGGTACATAAATTAATTGATCACGACAGTAATTTTAATTTTTATAGACTGTTTCTAATTATTTACATATACAGGGTGGTCCGAATTTTATGCAGGAAACTTCGAGGACAGATAGATCTCTTTAAAATAATAGGAGTTTGCCTTATAAACATAGGTCTGAAACGGCCTCGTTTTAGAGATACAGGGTGTTGAAATTGTTAAAAAAAATATTTTTTGTTTATATCTCAGGAATCCAATAACCGATCTCAATAAAATTTGGTACAAATAATGTACGATAGTAGGCCTTGCATTACCTAAAATATGAGCTCTAAAGGTTTAACCAGTGGTGTACAACTGGACAGGGGCCACTTCCTTTTTATAAAAAAAACCTACGCCACTGTATTTTTTACAAGTTATTGTAACGTATTTATATTCTAATGCACTACTCGTAAATACGTAAAAAAGGTGACTTGAATTTTTTCCCTAAGGTTCACCATTTTCAAGTTATTCATATAAATACAATCCATTGTGGCAGACACTTCAAATCATATTACAAAAATATTTATGTTTATGCTTAAAAGTAAGTGCAATTTGTAAGCACATCAACAAAATTCATTCCACATCACTTGTGAGGTAGTGTTCCTGGTGTGTTTTAGTTTTCCCTGGAGGCATTATCTTTACAAATAAGAACAATTTAAATCAAAATAATAATAAAAATACATTTACCAAGCAACAACTAAACAAGAAACAAAATTAACGTTACGTATTTACAGCAATTGTTTAAAATGCGAACTACCCACATTGATACATTTCTGACATCTATTAATGGAACTAATTGAAGCTAATATCATGTGGTGGTTTTCTTTTAATTCATTATACCCGTCTTCTATTCGCTGCAACAGTTGTGGTCTAGTATCTATTGGAGTAGAGTAAACTTTTCAGGTAGGTCACCCCAAACATAGAAGTCCAAGGAGTTTAGATCTGGCAATCTGGCTGGCTAAGACACTGGACCCTCTGCACCATTATGGTTGACATTGGCATTTGGTCTTCTACCTATCCATCATCTCATATAATTTTCATTATGCCATTCACGAGAATAATACGAATTATTCTCCTAAAATGCGCAGGAGCACCATCCATTTGTATTCAACTATTTTGTCGTATACTTAATGGAACATCCTCTAATAATTCAAATAGATGGTTTTCTAGAAAGTTTAGAAATGATTCCGAATTTCATGAGGATTTTCTTGTGACCAAATATCCAGATTGTGAAAATTCACTACCCCTCGCCTTGTGAACGTAACCTCATCGGTCCAAAGTATTTCTAGTAAGAATTCAAACAACCACTGATAAAAATTCAGGCGTCTCTCTGCATCTCCCGGAAGTAAATTTTGCACAGGTTGTAAATGGTACGGATTTCTACCATCCTTACGTAGAACTTTTCAAATTTTCGATTTACTCACCCCAAGTTGCCGAGACGTTCTTCGTGTACTTAGCCGAGGATCTTCGTCAAATGCTTTTAAAATTTAATTTATGTGCGTTTCATTCCTTTGTCGTGATTTTACAAATATTGTTTTAATCCAAAATGATGAAAGCGATGAGTGTAAAGAATTTTGTTGATGTGCTTACAAATTGCACTTACTTTTAAGCATAAACATAAATATTCCTGTAATATTATGGTTAGAAGTGTAAGCCACAAGGTGATTGTATTGATATGAATAACTTGAGAACGGTGAACTTTAGGGAAAAAATTCAAGTTACCTTTTTTACGTATTTTGTGCATTAGAATATAAATTCGTCACAATAGCTTGTAAAAAATACAGTGGCGTAGTTTTTTTGTATAAAAAAAGGGGGTGACCGTGTCCAGTTGTACACCACTGGTTGAATCTTTAGTGCTCATATTTTAGGGAATACAAGGCCTACTATCATACATTATCTGTACTAAATTTTATTGTAATCGGTCGATGGATTCCGGAGATATAAACAAAAAATAATTTCTTTTTAATAACTTCAACACCCTGTGTCTCTAAAACGAGGCCGTTCCAGACCTATGTTTATAAGGCAAACACCTACTATTTTAAAAAGATCCTGCATAAAATTCGGACTACCCTGTAGAAGTGTATGATACCTCTATTACAGATACATTTTGAAAAACAGACATATGCATTGTATTTATTAATCGAGGTTACGTAAAAGGTTACCTATTTTGTTTTTGCTACAATCACTGAACATTAAATAAACTTATTACCAATGGATATCTTTTCTTGTTGTTAGTTCTAAGGCCACTACGGAGAGAATAACACCTCAGACAAAGGCGATCCTCTGAGACTTTCCTCTGTAGTTACATCAAGTGTTTCCAATGCTTCCAAACATTTCGCCGTTCTTCAGTGCCGGCAACTTCAGTGGTTGTATAACAACTCAAAAAATCATAGAACATTAAGTAAAAGCACGAGTAGTGGAAACCACTTCGCAAAATATTTGACGTAAATTGGTGATATTCTCAGATTTAAATATTAATTGAGGGGAACAAAATTTTGAGTAAAAATATGTTAAACAGAGGCGAAGAATGAAAAAAATTACGATTTTGATGCCATTGATTATTTTGTAAACAATATGTAATTTTTGTTTGTAAATGTAGTTCCATTTTGTTGGTAAACTCACCACGTAGCTGAATCAACTCAAAAATTACTCATTTCTCACGTTTTATAAATTTTTAATGATGAAAATAATGGACAATTTCTTGAGTTCGATTATATCTTGTAAAAACGATATAAACATTTTTCTCACGGCTCAACTTGAGTTATTAGCTTTTGATCTTGAATGTTGAAGTCAATTTTTCGTAATAAATATTTTAATTCTTAATACATTTTGATCATTTTTGGATAAAAGCTATGTTATTTTAACCTGTTTCAACTAACGTAATCGACAACTATTTTGAACCTTTTTAAATTTCAAAGAGATACAGTGTTTAAATTTTAATTTTTTATTTATTTTTATTAATTATTTCAGAGTTTTAAAGATATAGACTCGAAATTTGAAAAACGCTTTGAAGTGATAAATGTGCATTTTTGGGCTGATCCGAATATTTCTACTTGCAACAGTGGCGGTAGTGCGAGAATGCCATCAATTTAATAAAAAAAAATGGTACGCCACTGACTTGTTCCCGTTTTGATATTTTTTTAGAAATCCGCCATCAATTCTGAAATAATTCTGAAATAAATCGTTCTTTTCAATGTTTTTTGTAGAACACACCATTTTTGAGGAAAAAGATAAAACATATTTTACTGCAAGTTGTGTATTTTTTTTTTGATACATTATGTAGTAGGTTGCTGTCAATATTTCTAAATAAAATACAACCATCAAATTTCGAGTCAATGTCTTTAAACCTCTGAAATAATTAATAAAAATAAATAAAAAATTAAAATTTAAACACTCGTATCTCGGAAACGAAGCATATTTCGACCTACGTTTATACGAACTTTTTTTCACAAAATAACTTCGGAAATCACCCCTTAAAATATTTAACATTTATTTACAAACACACTGTACCTATAATAAATAATGTACAATTTGTTTTTACAGTCAACAATGCTTATATCCAAATAGGTACTGTTGGTAAAATTTAAAATGTCTATGATATATGATATAAAATGATATCTAATATTAATCATGAGGAAAGTTCCAAGAGATATTGTAACATCTAAAATCAAATGTTACAGCATCTCTATCAATAGCATACAGAATATTTTGAAAAAAGAGCGCTGAGAGACCATAAAAGATAACATAGTCTTTTTGCGATGGACCATGGATACATATTGTCTCTTGTTTTTGAAATACAAATAATAGAAAATGATTTGCTTAAATTAAAATTTGGTCACGTCTTTCATAATATCAAAGTACCTACCGCATTTAAGTTTAAGGCAGAGGTAAGTTTTTAATTATGTTAAAAGCGTCAATATTGGTATTCGAGTATTTTGTAGAGATATTAAGGTCTGAATTTTATCAGTGACATCAGTGACAGTTTAAGACTTTTTTTAGTGTAGTTTTCCATTTGTTTGTTGAATTAATTTAACACAATTTAATTTTAGGTACACAAAAAAGGCACAAAAGCAAAATTTGAATTACTGTCAAAATTTTGTTGACATTAGCGCAGTGAAATCTCAAATTCCCCGAAAATTTCGCTTTTACAGTACTTTTAAAAATGGTATCATTTTATGTAAAATAATAAAATGTAAATACCATTAAAAAATGTAACCTCTATAAAGTAATGATCTAAATATAACTGAAAGAATAATAAGAATCCACATCTACAAAGTAATCGGAAACAAACATCACTGAAGTTTTTAACGTTCTCAAGATCGTACCTACCTGTGATATCTACTTTAATTTTATTTTGTGAAGGGTATGCCAAAAGTTGATAATTTTTGGGCCTTGTATCTCAAAAATGAATCGAAAATAGATCCATGGTTCATAGCAAAAAATTGTGTTATTTTTTAACATTACCCCCTAAATTAGCACTATTTTTGACAACACCCTGTATCTGTATCAGCTTAATGAAACCATTATGATCTAAAAGTAGTATCCGCATTATATATTAAGTCTGCTGTTAAATCATTTATTTCTTTGTTTGAGGAAAAGAAAAAATTAAAGTAGGCATTATAATAATTGGCAAATTTGAACAAGCTTCGTGTGTTGATTTTCAGGTTAGCTAATTAATAAAGATCCTAGGGGAAAAATAAAATGAGGAAGATGCTGATAAAAAATGAAGAGAAAAAGTTCGTTCGTTTGTTCAGACTAATCTATGGAAACTATTTAGTTAATCTAGAAACTCTTTGAGTGCTTCAAATGATGCGACAGTTCTCATTAATCTATGACAAAGGCATTTAGCAATAAAATAAATTGTAAAACAAGGCGGAATTGAATATAAAGCCGCGAGCGAAGCTACTTGAATGTCAATAAAAATACTAACAAGCTATAATTTCAACTATAATTCCTCAGTCCAACCATACAATGAGATGTAACTTTAATGGTATGTAAATGTAATAATAATTATAGAGTTATATAGAAATGTTTAATCAATTATGGCCTTTGTTTATTGTAGATCTCGTTGTAGATAATATCTATATCAGGAGAAATTCTTTGTTTATTTTTTTAAGATTCAATGAAACTCTTGTTACTTAGCGACAAAACTCGTGATTGCTAAGAGAAATTAATTTAAATTTTCTACCACTATTATAAGTTGCAGAAAGTAAAGTACCTATTTGATATTCTAGCAAAATTAAACTTAACCTTTTGTAACCATTGGGATGGGGAATAAGTAATGCCCTTTTTTAAATTTAAGATATTTTATTTTTAACACTACAATTATCAGTAGGTTAATCAGTGATTCTCCATCGTTATTTATGACCTCCTCCCAAGTTTTTCGATGCCTCTTCTGTAGAAATATTCCGGTTTTAAGTCGAAAAACTCATCCAACTAAGCTCTTATCTCATTGTTGCTGTTAAAAGAAACACTGCGTAAGGAGTTTGACAAAAAGCGGAAGAGGTGAAATTCAGATGGCACGAGATCAGAAGAGTAAGGCGGCTGGGGTAGAACGTCGTATCTCAGATCAGGTATTTCTTGTTAAACAACCGCGTGAGGTTGCCGTAGTTGTTGGACATAGAGTTCTGCGTTGATGGTTTGATTATTTGGTAAGAGTTGGTAATAGTGGATCCCGTTCCAATCCCACCAGACACATACTGTTTCTTTCGAGGATAAAGTTCTGGTCTTGTTCGCGGAGTTGCTTGTTTTTTGGAGCTTAAGCATTCTTTCCGCTGTTTCAACGTACATACACCATTTTTCATCACCAGTAACAATACGACGAAGAAAACGTTCATTATGACCAAGTATTGATCCATGATGGCAGAGCGAACTAGCGGCAATTGCGGAACGTTGATTCTTATTGTTTTTGTTCAAAACATGAGGGACCCAAGCACCGAGACGTTAAACATTTCCCATATAATGCAGGTGGTTTACTACTGTTTAGTCATCACATCTCTACTCCTGTCAATTGATTCAATTATCTTGTCGATTTTCGCGAAGGAGTCGATTCAATTGCTGTTTATGAAATTCAACAGGGCATCCGGAACGATTCATGTCTTTAAGATTGAAATCACTTTCTTTAAATCTTGAAAACCATCGACGGGCCGTTCGTTCATCTCATCATCACCATATACGGCACTTTCCCGAGCAGCTTGGGGCAAAATTCTTCAGGTGACGACAAAAAAATACGAAAAAAAGTTCACATGAGATCTGGAAACGCTTTGTGTTGAGTGTCAATTTTTTTCAAACGAGAAAATTGAACTGAAAAATGAGATTGCTATTTTGGATAATCTATCATATACATAATTAAACTAAGAGAATACAGGGTGTCCCAGGTATAAATGATAAAATTTTAACGCGCATTATTTAATTAATCAAACGTAGCGACTTCTTTTTAATACATTTTTTTGGAAGGTCACATCTTTATAGTATTTTGTAGCCAGTAACGAGCTGCCTCGTCATTTTATGGATTAATTCACTATCTTAGAAAAAAATTGTCCTTCCTAAAAACTGAATACAAGCACAACATTTTCAGCTTTTTTTGTTACTACAGCAAGAATTTCGACTACTTCAATGTCGGGCTACAAAAATTAAAGGTAACACCTACATAAGCAGTTAATTTACGCTACTCTAAACTAGTACTGTAAATATAAGCTCTACAAGATATTGAAGTAATTATAAAATAAAATAATATTTTTCACATACAGTGTATTTCATTTAAAGTCGGAACACCTCCATATTTAGGAAGGCGTTGGCCGATTTCCAAAATTCTTTTTTTATGTAGTAGTACTCAAAAAGCTTACTTTTTGATATTATATTTTTTGACATGTGATCTTTTCTACGGCTTACTAACATTAAGAAAAGACCATCAAAAATTAAAAAACATACTAGGGATTCTTTTTAAAAAAAAATGGATAGCATTTTCGATTTGAATAGACCTCAAAACCCTAGATACATAGTTTAATTATTGTAACTTTTACAGGGTGTTTACAAAATAGGTGCAACTGAAAAAATTCACTCATTGCAGAGTCTCCTGTATTAACAGTGGCAATTATTTTCAAGGTATTTTTCCATAATTTTATTAACCGACGGCATATCCATGCAGTTTCATTGATTTTCGAAAAATTTTACTCTTTGCAGTGTCCTGTATTAACAGTGGGAGATATTTTTAGGGCATTTTTTCAGAATTTTAATTAATTTTTCCATGCAGTTTCATTGATTTCACTCACACAGCGTGCTCA
Source organism: Anoplophora glabripennis (assembly GCF_000390285.2). Taxonomy (NCBI): domain Eukaryota; kingdom Metazoa; phylum Arthropoda; class Insecta; order Coleoptera; family Cerambycidae; genus Anoplophora; species Anoplophora glabripennis. The sequence goes on along the minus strand of NW_019416308.1, from coordinate 485,925 downwards.
CAATAAGACAGCCAAATTATATACATGTATTATTTTATTATACCAAAGATGACTTTCTATTATTCCACTGTGCAATTCGTCTCCCATTATTTCTAATAACTCTGCTCTCTCTGTTAAATCATTTGCGGTTTTGTTTAATATACTTTATTTTCCAAAGTTCCCCTTACAATAAAATCAAGAGGCGTCAAGTCTGGAACTCTTGACGGACAATCAACTAACGAAATTTTTCGGGAAATTCTCATTCAACCAATGACTTGGTTACTATTACCGCATGAAGAATAAGTGCTCCATCTAGTTGAAGGTAGAGGTTCTGTCTTACATGAAGGGGAAGTGCATGCATACTGAGTCCCAGAAATCATTATTTAAAAAATTCAAAAAAATATCTGCGTTTAGATTAACTTTAAAAAAGAAGGGCCTAATTATTTGATCACATAAAATCCCACAAAACATTAGTTTTTTAATTAAGATTTATGTAATAGAATTAGACAAGCATGTCGACAAATAACACCACATTAGTTCAAGAGAGTTATTAGAAATAAGAGGAAACGAATTGAACAATGCATACAAAATGGTGGTAGGCTAATAGAAAACAGTAATATTTAAATATTATTTCGTTGTGAAACTCATTTCTGGTACAATAAAAAAATATAATAATTTGGTTATTATATTGTGAGCATCCTGTATGAGTGAAATGAATGAAACTGCGGGGATATACCTACGGTTAATAAAATTATTGAAAAATACCTTGAAAATATTGTTAATACAAGACACTCGCAACGACTGAAATGTTTCAAAGTTTGCACCTATTTTGTGAACACCCTGTAAAAGCTATAATAATGAAACTCGGTATTTAGGGTTTTCAGGTGTGATCAAATCGAAATTACTATCTATTTTCTTACAAAAAATGCCTAATATGTTTCTTAATTTTTGAGGGTCCTTTATTAATGATAGTAGACCGTGGAAAAAATCACATATCAAAAAATATAATATCAAAAAGTAGGCATTTTTGAGTACTATCACATAAAAAAAGAATTTTAGAAATCGGCCAATGCCGTCCTAAATACGGAGGTGTTCCGACTTTAAGTGAATCACACTGTATATCAAGGACAGTAGTCACTAGTACAATTTAGGCATAAGGTTCCTCTACAAGGGTGTTAAAAGATGTCCTAATTGCTTACTAACATAATTTCTAAAAAATTTTACGAATTCTATAAACTTTTAAAGTGAGTCTAATGGCGGTATTCCACTAAACGGACAGTTGAGTTTATGTCCTGTATGTGTTTTCTAGAACCTGAAAAACGAAAACAAAACTGAAACAAATCCAAAACTCTTGTTTCCATCAAGCGGGCTACATTTTGTTCGAGTTTTGTTTTTGTTTTCAGTCCTTTTCCACTGGTTGTCGCGAAAAAGTCAGAACACATTTTTCCAATAACCAACCAACATGTTTAGAGAAGATTTTTTTATTCTTAGTTATAGCTGGTTTATACTGAAGTCGTTGGAAAAAAAAGTAAGCGTATATATGTACGGTTGAAGTATTTACTTGGTTAGTTTGTATACTAGCCAAGTAATCTTAACCGTACACAAATATATTTTTTAATAGCTATAATTCATTAATGATTAAAATATAGTTTTTGGGAAGAACAAAACGCCAATATAGATATTGAGTTGGATCACTTAAATAGAAAACACAACACGACCGTTTCCACTAAACAGACTTGAGTTTCAAAACACGTCGAAACCTTTTGAAAACCGCCTTAAGGTAACATTTTTTTATATTTTTTAACGTTTATTTATGTAGAGAGAACTTATATTTATGTAGAGAGAACTTATCTACAATCAGCCTGAAATATGGACTTGAAAAGATTTATGCTACGTTCCTTTATAAATTTGCTTTAATAAAGTTATAATATTTTATTTTCGGAAGCATATCAATAGTTTGGTAGGTACTTTATTTGAGCACAATCTATAAAGCTTAGACTGTATTTATGATTTGTTTTAATTCAATGAAAGAAATGGTTTCTATCTACTGCTAAACATATCTGTTCAGATTTTGGAGCAAATGTACTCGTATAGTTGTTTTACGTTAATTAACAGTAGATATAAACAACAATTACTATGCAAACAGTAGCTGACTTAACTTATCCTCTCTTTAAATTAGATGGCAATGAATTTTTATATGTAGATATTTAAAAATATATAATCGATTTAAGAATGTTAATGAATAATTTGATGCGTTATTATACAACTTTTATTACGTTGAACTAGTTGCTGTCAATGGAGGATGCTATATTTTTCTGCTGCTGAATTTAAATTACATTTTAATAAAAGTAGATTGGCCACACAGAAATAATTGTTATAATATCATGATGATGATCTTGAAAGTGTTTCTTTTTTATATTTCATCTAAATTTAATCTCATTTTCGTTAATATTTAAGGTAAACCAAAAATAATAATGATTTATGGGTACCTCATATGGCAATTATAGAAGCAGAAAAAATTCGTAATCTGTTAATAAGAAATATTTAGTAAATCCCCAGAGGACCGAAGGTTCAACCCACGCCACGAAACGGCTTTCATTATATCAAGATAACGCTGTGGCTGAGGCACGCAAAAGCTACTTTTCTGACGTAGACTATATATTGTTCTCCTGTGACAAGAGTAGGGGACGAAAATTTAAAGCAGATCATGAATTCGAGAGTGAAATGGGAGATATAAGTTAGAAAAGTTTTCTTCCCCGTCCAATATACTGGATAGGTTTTATCAGCATTTTCCCGATGTATAAGATTTTAGGTGGCGATTATATTGGATGTGAATTCGTTCGAAATATCAAATAAAAACAAACAAATATGAGATCTGTAATAATCAAATGTCCAATATAACCGCTGCTTTAGATTCAAATTTTATTTTTCTGGTAAGATTAAAAACAAAATTATTCATTAGTCGATAATTGTCCAGTGCACTCTCCAAAGTAGTTTCAAAATTTTATATTTAAATATACAGGATGAAACTTTAAGTGGGTGTCATTTTTTTAGGGGTGATAGTACGTGTTCTCTGAACACGAATCTGAAAATATTATTTTTTTTAATCAAATAAATTAGTTACAATTAATTAGGGCACCCGAAATGTGTGTGTTAAGTTGTGTTAATGCACTATCAACGGTGCCAGTTGTTTCTAAATCCATCTACATACATAATTTAGTAAATCTGATTGTATTTCCATAACTTAGCAACGTGTTATTTTAAAGTCACCATATTTGATATCACTATGATCGACCACTAAAAACAAAACTCTCGTTTCTAAAAAAACAAATATTTTTACATGATTTAATAGAATTTAATTAAACATTATGTTAACTAATATTGGTACAGAGTTACGTTACTAATTGCAAATATATTTTTTAATCAACTGTTATATTACAAAACTGATTGAAAATAATTTTGTGAAAACAGATTAATTTAATATTACAACGACTTGTTATTTTAAAGTCACCATATTTTTTACATGTTAATGTGGACGAAGCGACGTACACGTACCGCTGTTCTGTTGCGGTATGCCTTTAAAGGCGCGGTAGAGCCAACTGTCCTTGCACCTGATTAAAACAGGAATTGCCGAAAACTGCACTATTTCATTTGGTTACATATTTGTTTAGTCTTCGACTTTATCGATTTGGGGAATAGGCCTAGCAATAAAGCATTTTCTCATGACATAAAAACTACCTGGAAACCGATTGAGCGATTATATGAAGGAGAGTTATTAGATAAATTCTGCACACTTTCCAACTCGTGAATCATACACTGGAGTAGTAGGGGAAACGCGCATATACAGGTTGTTAATGATAAGTTTTGCCAAACTTTAATGGCGTAATCTACCGATGAAAATAATCAACTTTTGCCCTATAAAAATTTTAGATAGGACGCTTCCCTACGTACAGGGTATTAAATGTTTCAAATATTTATATGATTTTTCCTGTAACTTCACTGGCAGAAAATATTTAGTGACACAATTTGGGAAATGGCATTTTTTTAGTAGGGACTATTTTTTCATGGATAACTTATTCCAAAATACACTCCAGAGGCGTAGTTATTGGGGGAGTAGGGGACCTTTTTTGAAAAAAAAATCTTACGACACTGATTTTTTAAATAATTTTAAATGTTTTTAAAATGTACAATCATAAAGTATTCTTGTAAAATTTTCATAAAATTTATTGGTCTAGATAATTGGGAAGTCAAATATTAAGATACCCATGGGTGGTTATTATGACAATTCGAAATGGTTTCCCTTGTAAATTTCGCTTCATCGGTAAATAATATTAATAACTGAAAATCAGGATTGTTGTAAAAACCACTGACAAAATTCAATGTAGTTGGTAGTCATTTTCATTTAATGCATGAACTCGCTGGGCATGATATGGGCGTAATTGCTGCTCACGTAAGACGTTCCAGATTTTTACATGTGATACACCCAAATCTGTTGATATCTGTCTGGTACTGGTAGATGAATTTTCATCTACAGATTCCAAAATTCTGTCTTCCAAATGAACTGTACGTACAGGTCTTTCTCTTGCTCGACGTTTTGGTAGCGACAAACATGCAGTTTCACAAGCTCGACGGTGAACGCTTGAAAAAGTATTCCTTGTTGGACAATATATTAATTTTTATGAATTTAGTTATTACTAAAATTTTGGTACTGTAGGCATAATTATTCGACATTACGATGGAAATTTCAATTTGTTATCAAAAATTTTCAATTAATAGTGTCGATTAATTTTCCAGTGCCGTAAAAGTGGATTATTAGTTGTACTCTCACCTAATGTTGTTTCGATAAGTTTGAATCACTCCGTAAATAAATAAACCAAGAAATTAAATGCAGACAAGATGTCGGTTGATTTGGTTTATATGATATGCTGACACATGTAACAAGAACATTTTTACTTAGCGGAAACAGATTTTATGGTTCAAATGTTAATTTAATTAAAGAACGATGATGGAATAGTTTATTATGCAATAACACTAGTAGGTACATATAATTTCGTAACTCTTGTCAATCAAACTTAGTTATTAAGTATAAAAATAAATTTATAGCTTTTTCATCCCATAATGTCGACAGAATATAGAGGTATATAAATATATTTTCTAATTTTAAAATTAATGTATGATTTATTTCTGTGCGAGGTTTATATAGAGAAGCATTAATATAATATAAAATATTTCGCCCAATAGGAAAAACACATTTAAGTAAATCTGATGTTAGGCACAAACATTTGAGTTTAGTAAAAACTAAAACAGTATTGAAACGGGTATCAAAAACATTTTTTAATTTTAAGAGATTTCTTTGAAAAGTCCAAAATAAAGTCAAAACAGCCTTAAAACTATACAGAGTGAGTCGGGGTTAAACCGCCAAACGTAAACCACGCATAGGAAATTTTATATAAAGCAAAAAAGTTCATATAAACTAAGAGCGGTACATCGTTTATCAGGCTTTGACAACAATTGAGGGTTTGTTTGTGTCTAATGTTGGCAATCATGCCAACTTATTAACTCAAATTTTAGTGAATTTTAAGTGCGTTTATGCGTAGACTGCGGAATCATGCCAAATATTTACAATACAGCTGAATACGCGATATTATGTTTGTTTGCGGGTACTGTGACGGTACTGAGTACAACCGTAGATTTCCTCTAAAGAGATTGCCCGACAGATCAGTATTTTCCAATTTTTTTCAACGTCTAAGAGCAACAGGATCAACTTCATTGCAATTGCGAGCAGACGGTATTTTCGAACCCCTTCAAAATAATCTAATAACATAAAATATCTTACAACACTTTGATGAAATGCCTTCTAGTATCACGCGGAAAAGTTCTTTTCAATTAGGATATTTGCAGAGCACTGTGAACAAGCAGATTTGAAAGCAGATCTGCCTGCAGACTTGCCACGAAGAACAGAATTTTCAGAGTGGTTCCTGGGATAAATAAGAAATGATGCTTTTTACTCTCGGGAGTGATTTGGACTGACGAGGCAACTTTTATCCGTGCTGGTATTTTTAATCGGCATACCTAATGCTCATATTTGCGGGGCACGAATATTCTCATGCTATAAAAGACAGCCATTTTCAACATTTCAATATTTGTGTAATGTTTTGGTGAAATTATGCGACGACTCACTCAATGGTCTGTATTTTCTACCTCCAGGGCTAAATGGTTCGGGTTGTCTTTGTTTCTTGGAAAATGATTTTGAAGCAGTCTTAGATGACATGCCTCTAGTTAATAGAGCAAACAGATGATTCCAGGTACATTCTCATTACATTCTACCAGTACGACGATGGTTGCATCACAATTTTCCGGAAAGATGGATTCGTCGCGGTGAAGACTGCCCCTGTCCTTGACCTGCGCGCTCTCTGAATTTGAGTACCTTAATTTTTTTTATATGAAGTACAATGAAGAGTCCGTTAACGACGAAGCTACTCTCCGGGAAAGGATTGTCCAAGCAGCCTGAAATCACACCAGCAGAGTGCCGTGCAGCTGCACAATCTGTCGTCCATATATGCGAACTTTGCATTGAAAATGATGGCGGACATTTTGAACAGTTTTTATGAATTTTTGAAAATTAGCTGCTGGTTGACGACGCAATTTCTTCTATTTCCTTTTCTATTTTTTCTTGGCTTATAAAATTGTTGATGTCGTAGCTTTTTTGATTACCTAAAACAGCTTGTAATCGAGATTGTGCCCGATTATCTTTGACCTAGTTTTTATCGAAAACACTACTTAAAACTACGAAAATATCATCTTAAGCGAAGCATATCCACCACTAGAAGTTACCAGTACAAGATTTACTTCGACAGCTCCGAGTAAACAGATAAAATTAAAATTGTAGTTTAATATAATTTATTTTTAGGTTGTTTATATGCTACTTTTTGAGAAAGTCATCATACAGTTTAAATAAATTGTTATTAAATACCTCTACCAGACAAATGGATTTTTACTAATGAATGTATAATGTAGACGTAAAACGCAGTCATAGGTCCATTAATTTATTTAAATGAGTTCATCTTCAAGTGCGTCATTGTCCACACGTCACGCTTATTTCGAAGCAATATTTAATCAATTTTGGACTTCATCAAGTAACACGTAACTGATAATGAATAGTTGACGCTAGTGAGTATTATACTGATAGTACTGTTAGCTTCTTAGGCAAATATGTTATATAGGGTGATTCCTATTACTGTTTGCTCAGTGTTTTAAAATAAACACATGTTTCAAATAATTTTTTGTAAACAACTCAAAAAATAAGGAACTAGACCGTACAAAATTAATACCTTTGTCTCATTGCAAGTATTCGATCACAGTGGTATCAAGATGGCTTTAAAATAACAATAAAATCTGTTTACTAAATAATTTTTCATTGTCACAGCTCACAATGTAGATTGATTTAAAAACAACTTTCAACATTGCTAGTGCACTAACACAACTTCCGGGTGCCCCGGTTTACGCCGTGCAGTGGCGGCGTACATAAGAGTTAAGGTGCCTTTTAAAAACTATTTATTTGATTAAAAAAAATAATTTCACTTTCGTGTTCACCCCCACTCAAAATTACACACTGCATAGAGGATAATGCTTTACAATTCTTGCTAGAGCAGCTAATATTTAAAATGATATTAAAGTTGCTGCAATTATTCTTGACAAATTATCTTCAAGCGCTCAGTACCGCAAATCATCCAAAAGAGTGAACCCACTTTTTTATTAAAATATTTTTATTCTACTGTCGACGTAGAGAAATATAAAACAGAGTAATTCGTTTAATAATGTTATACTTACAAGAAGTGTTGAATATTCTACATGCCCTGAAACAAAAAAGGCTCTAATTAAAAATAAAATAGTCACATAGATTGTGCTTTGTTTATGCTTTGTAACTTTTAATTACGATTGTTTGCGGAAACGAGAGAGGACAAATTCATGTAGTACATGGCAGAACAGCTGAAATGTTTGGGTTTTGCTTTATTTTTACATCGGCATTTTGTCACATCAAGGTAGAAGAGATACGTATGTAACGAATTAGAATGTATTTACATGACTTTGTTTTTCTAAAGGAATTCTGTTAACGTTTTGAAAAAGGTACGTTGTTAGGATCACGTATGGTATATCTCAAACGCGTACAAATCAAAATTTACCCTTTAACGATTCGAAAACTACAAGGAAGCCATTCTTTAGCTCAATATATACAAAACTTCTATGTGCGGAAAAAATCACAAAGTCAAATGTCAACCTAGGTATATACTAGAAAAAGTGTAATCAACGTCCAAACATAATGAAATAAATGAAACAATATTAATGAGGAAAGTTCGATTATAAACAAACCGTAAGTACCACCATAATAATCATATACATCAAACACGCCCACTTTTATCCATTTTGAACTGAGTATACACTATTTTTCATTAGGCTGAAGTACATAATGGATGCATGTAATGCATTTATGTTTAAAGAAAAACATAATAATAACTTTTATTATTTTATGAAAAATATAAATTTTGTTTATCAAAAAATGGCTTTAACATTCGTCTTTATGATATATTTCTTAGGTTTTACAACCAAAACCACTTATAGGTCATAATCAGAGAAGAACCTGTTAAATTCATTAAAATTTTAAAACAGACTTCAAAAGTAGCACAAGTAGTAACAACGAAATTTTACCACCATTAGTAACATCGACAAGGGCACCAAATGTTTTTTTTATATTTGAGGATCATGCTTAAATTATTTTTAATGTTTTTCTCCGCATTATAAAAGGTGAAAGTATCTGGTTTTACCTGTTTGCTCCTCAAAAATACACAATAAAAAAAATTGTTATAGCTTCATGATTATAAAATAGAGAAATGAGATTACAATAAAAGTAAAAACTACCTGCACACTTACTTGAAAATTGAGATTCAATTGGTCTATTTTGCATTGTAAATAGATCAATTTAAACTTTTAAAATTTAAACATTTAAAAACTTATAGTCTTTGACCACAAACAGAAACTTTGGTAGTTCTTTATTTTTCCTTATACCGCATGCACATACATTGGATACATATAGTTAAATTAAAGTCTTACCGAGGTTAGGAAACAGCATGTTTCTGCAAGAAAGTTTAATTCAAGATTATGATTATGTGGTGTAATATTACAATGTGTCAAAAATAAAATAGCACTCATCTGATAAAAGTTAACTAAATGCATAAACTGAACTCAAATTGCTTTCTAGTTGTTATTGGATAACAGGTCTTTTACTAACTTGTACATACCTTGTACCTATATGATAAATTGCTTTTTAAATATGTAATCCTATACAGGGTAGCCCATCGAAAACGTACCGCAAGGCATTACAGGGTAGTAAAGAACTTTTCGGCAAAATCCAAAAACAGGTCAAATTTGTTTCTGAGGGGGACAACTTTTGGCTCAAAAAGCATACCAAAATCTTCAACCCCCTAAGTGGGGGTGCTATCCCCTAAATTTTTTCAAATGGGAATGGGGGTCAAGTGGGGGGTCATTAGAAAGGGCTTTTAATTCTCTATACATCGATTCTTACTTTTTGAAAATCGATTCATTATTTTAGAAAATATGCAGCTTTGAAAATACGAACAATATTTTTGACGAGAAATGCGAAAATCGATTTAATTTTACTTCAAAACTTACGGTATTAGTCAAGTAAATGCTGAAAATGTTGTCCGCCAACTTGCATACAATGATACAGGTTGTCTTCAAACCGTTGTCGAACATTCTGGAGCACTTGCGGTGTTACTTCGCGACATACATTAATGATTCGTCCTCGCAGATCTTCCAAGGTATCAGGTGGAGTGCTGTAAACTTTGCTTTTAATGTGCCCCCAGAGAAAGAAATCTAAAGGATTTAAGTCGGGTGACCGAGGGGGCCACTCAATTGCACCTCTTCGTCCTATCCAGCGTCCTGGAAACGTCTCATTTAGGTAATTGCGCACATTGAGCGAGTAATGTGGAGGAGCTCCGTCTTGCTGGAAAATCAGTTCGTGTTCATTGTAAGCAGGGTCGTCCTCTATGATATTTGTTAGAGCTGGGTCGATGACATTTTGTAGTAAATCCAAGTACATATCGCCTGTCAAATTTCCAGGAAGGAAAAAAGGACCTACAATGGAATTTCCAAAAATACCTGCCCATACATTCAACTTCTGGGGGTGTTGGGAGTGTGTCTCATGGAAAATCCTTGGATTGGTATCAGCCCAGTAACGACAATTATGGCGATTCACTAAACCATTCAAGAAGAACGTACACTCGTCCGAAAAACACACATTAAAGAGGAAATTATCGTTTATCGCTCGTTCAGTCATTATTTCGCAAAATTGCAAACGACGATCAAAATCGTCTTCATTTAGCTCTTGCACTAGCCGAATCTTATAAGGATGGAATTTGTATTTTTTTAATATTCGTTGGACACTTGTACGACTCACTCCTGTCGCAGTAGCCAATTGCATTGTACTCAGCGTACTATCCATTGCCACTTGCCCCAATACCGCTATTTCCGTAGGTTCATTTAGTACCGGATTTTCAACCTGCCTCTTTTTGTTATGAACGGAGCCAGTTTCGCGAAATTTGGCCACCAATTCGCGAACAATTTTTCCAGACGCATGTTTCTCAGGATGCCGTTGGTTGAACAGTTCGGCGACCCGATTTCCGCATTCATTGTTTTTGAAAAAAAGCTCAATAATTTCTACTCTTTCTGGAATTGAGTACACCATAATTAATCAATTTAAAAGACTCGGCAGTATTGGTACTCTTCAACTACAAGTCACAAGACAGTTATCTAGCAACTTCTTGTGGCCTATCTAAATACGAAACAAAAAGCGGACAATTTTTTGCTCACCAAAATCAGGCTAAAGAATTCGCAAATCAGAAAAAAAAACAGCGAATTCTTTTGAAGGAATTTACCAAGCTAATACCGTAAGTTTTGAAGTAAAATTAAATCGATTTTCGCATTTCTCGTCAAAAATATTGTTCGTATTTTCAAAGCTGCATATTTTCTAAAATAATGGATCGATTTTCAAAAAGTAAGAATCGATGTATAGAGAATTAAAAGCCCTTTCTAATGACCTCCCACTTGACCTCCATTCCCATTTAAAACAATTTGGGGGATGGCACCCCCACTTAGGGGGTTGAAGATTTTGCTATGCTTTTTGCGCCAAAAGTTGTCCCCCTCAGAAGCAAACTTTATCTGTTTTTGGATTTTGCCGAAAAGTTCATTACTAACCTGTAATGCCTTGCGATACGTTTTCGATGGGCTACCCTGTATGTCTCTTTGCATTTTCGGCTTTCACACTATTGTTCTATTATTTTATTTATACCCCAAGGATGCTCAGAATAAGACAAGGAGCTAGTTATTTGGCGTAGAACCAATGCTGTTACAGAAACACGCACAAAAATTCAATTATCAAACGTAATCGTAAATTAATGTTATAAAAAGGAATTTCAAAGCAGGTTTAAAATAGTATTGCAGTCTTTATAAATAGAACTACAACACTTGATACATTGTATAGAATTTTAAAAGCCGTACGTTTAAAGTTCGAGAAGTTTCCGATTGAATAACTTTTAGATAAAAAGTAATGTGTAGCATTAAGAAAAATAACTGGGAAAATTCTAATATTGGCAAATGTCCATCAGAAGTTTTTAAATTTAAACCATTGTGAAATGTCTAGCGAATTCTTCGACATTTATAAATGTTTATACTTTGTTTTTAATAAGTCTTATAATGAGAGATTAAACTTATAGTGTAGTTTTTTTACATCTTTCTAAAATTTTCATGGATTAATAATTCTGAAGTTTTAAATGCGGAATAGAGCCAATTGTACCTTTAATTTATACAGGGTTTTAATGATAAGTTTTGGCAAACTTTAATGGCGTATTCTATCGATGAAAATAATCAAATTTTGCCATATAAAAATTTTTGATAGGACTCTTCCCTACGGAGATATAGAGTATTAAAAGTTTCAAATATTTATATTATTTTTCTGTAACTTCACTGGCATAAAAGATTGAGTGATAAAATTTGGGGTATGACATTTTTTAGTAGGGACAATTTTCTCATGGATAACTTATTCCAAAATACACTCTAGTGGGAGTAGGACACCTTTTTTGAAAAAATAATCGTACGCCACTGTTTTTTTTAAATCATTTTATATGTTTTTAAAATGTAAAAACAAATTGTGGCAATAAAGTATTCTTGTAAAGTATTTGTAAAATTTACTGGTCTTTAGATAACTGCGAAATCAAATAAGATACTTAAGTACCTACGTTGCTATTTACCATTTTCTATTGATTTAATGTGTAACAATAAATTCAATACCCAATATTTTTGAGAGATTATATTTTAAAAACATTTAAAATTTTATCCATAAAAATAGTCTCTACTAAAAAAACTTCGTCCCCCAAATTTTATCACTGAATATTGTTTGCCAGCGAAGTTACAGGAAAAATCATACAAATATTTGAAACGTTTAACACTCTGTATCTTCGTAGGGAAGCGTCCAATCAAAAAATTTTATAGATTGATAAGTTGATTATTTTCAACGGTAGAGTACGCCATTAAAGTTTGGCAAAACTTATCATTAACACCCTGAATTCTAATGAAATTCCTAAAATTCTTACTGAAATAAAGTTATTTAGGTATATACTTTGGTACCAAAGAAATAACCCCATAGGCATGCTAGATATTAATAAATAATCTAAGATAAAAGTAAAATAATAATCTAGACAATTAATACTATTGAAAAAATATACTTTAAAATGCAGGAATAGGTCGGACTTCATCTATCTTGGTTAACTGACTACGATTTGATCTTTATCAACTGTGGTATTTCGTTGAAATTAACTTATTTGATGATCTCAATATATCTTCCATATATTTTCATTTCATTTTAGATAATCATAATCACATTTACTTACGAAAGGGCGTAGAAAAAAAAATTGAGGTAGTGTCGGGACGTTTAGTAGGACTATTGTAAGTAGTGGAGGTTCCAAGGGATAAGAAGTGGGAGCACTGGATACAAAGGGCGGAAACCAACAGGCCGAGGTAAGCTTGGGTACGGTGTTACAGTGAATAAAAAAGTTAGAAATAATATGGCTAGATTCTTTGGAGAGAAGAGACTAACGTTTAAAGTGGAACACGGGCAGACACATTCTGCACTTGTATCTCCGGCTCTTAACGAGAGTTATTTAGACTATGTATGGGATGAAGAAGAGCCCTCGATAAAGAGAAAAATGGGAGAGGAGGAGATGTCAAGTAGCCACGAACTAGAAAATCCAGAAAGTGGGATTTCGAAATTGCCGACTATGATTCGGAAAAATATTAAGAAAATCGATAAAGAATCTAGGGTTATAGCAATGGTCGCAAGAGAAAGGTATACCACAACGGAAATTAAGGAGGGTTCACTAAATTTGAGGAGTTATATTTCTCAATTAATAACCACAGAAGCCCAAGAGGTTCAACAGCGTCTGGGAGTAAAAACAGTAGGCGAGTTTTGTGCTGAACAGGCGGACGTCAAGGACATGGGTGTCCAAAGAGAGACTCCCTGGAGAGCAGAATCATCTAAGAGACGACAACAGTAGGCTGGAAGCAGAAAATGCTAAGCTCAGAGAGGAGTACAAGCTTATTTTGGAAGAAGAATAATACAATTATTATCTACGAATGTAATTTCTAATTTACAAGAATTAGCACCTACCAAGTAAGTATTCTTTCTTCTCTTCTAGTTAGATATTACACATTAACAGAGCGAAAATGCAATAGCGAGGAAGACTGGTATACAATGTTTATGAAAAAGCATCAATATCTCTTAATAAAATGTATACAAACTGCAAGGTTATCTAGTCAGATGAGCCTTAATCACAACGCAATCATGTTCTTCAATAATCTAGGCAAAATTTAGGATCAAAGTCGTTGTGAGTATAGAGTTATGCAAATGACATATATTTCTGAAGGTCTAACTACCAAAATCGTTTCCTAAAAGGATACTCTTCATGGAATATAGAAGTCACCAAAGTATCTGATTAGATAGAAGATTAAGATTCGTCAAATGTCAGTCTGAACAGTTGTAGCAACTTCTCACCTTAACATTTTTTTTTATTCTTAGACTATATTTAGTATGTACCTACATCTTTTCTATTAGATATTATTTCTATTCTATTTATAAATGACACTGATAACAAATAAGGATTGAAAATTAACGTTTTAGAGAAAACTGTTTATATTTAAGTAGTAGTACAATTGCCCTAGTCAGAAATGATTAGTTAAATACTCTGTACGTATATAGATCATTAGTAAAACCATTATCAGCAAATTCTTTCGAAAGAAGGAATAGTGGAAGTAAAAAGTTTCCACTAGAAGTATTTTCTCAAAGAAACTCGGAAGAAGATCTATTTTGGTAACAGTTCTTGAAAAAATATTAAACGGTTACAAAAGTAAAATAGCATTTTTAAAAACGTTCAATTCCATTGTCAATCAAGTTTATGATTTTTTAAAATTTGAAGTAATACTTTAAACTTTTACTGCAAATTTGTGAATCTAAGTTAGGATTTCTATAAAGGGTTCAATTTCTATGGTCCTAACGTAAACGGGCGAAGTCCACAATAAATATATCCTTTTCATAGTTAACAATAACATTATTCAGTGTTATTCAGAAAATTCGTAGTTCTCAAAATGATCCATGCGGAAACATTTCCTCGGGCCACCTGATACAACTGCACTCATGTGCTTTTTTCTTTTAGAGAACGCCCGCGACATTCATTACTTAAGTGTGACGTATGTCACACCGTGTTTTCTTGATATTTCAGTTAGAAATGTATTTAAATAATTTGCACGATCATCTGTCATGTTGCCAAGTGAAGGAGGAATTCACCACATACTTCCCGTAGTCTCATCAGTCAGTTTCACTAGAAGTTCCACACTAAAATAATTGACAGATATATATTTCTATGCAAATCTAAATTTAAAGTGATTCATGTCGTATTTTCAGTAAATGCATTTCCTCAACAGAAGTGAGACGAAATTTAGGAATAACTTTATGTTAACATAACCTGGATTAATAGAGCTATATCATTCATAGTGTAATAATTTCCTATAACTTCATTTGATTAACATGTAATATTCATACACTATGCATTTGATAAATATGTCATATGTGGATGGTGTTCTATTATATTTCTTTATTTTGTTAATGTAGGCAAAGCAAATGCTTACCCCTAACATACAAAATGTACATAATGTGCCGCACTAGATTATTTAACAAAATGTTGTCAAAATATCAAAGCAGACAATGGAAAAAATCAATGTTACAAAAACACTGGCGTTGGCGTACATGAACTAAGCAAATGAACAAGCTTTGGTGCTGAAAAAATTGGTTTTGATACAAAACGAAAATTACTAATCATTCAAATCGTGCGTCAGTAATGGTGATTCTAAGTAACAAGAAATTATAAAAATACTAGGTCACACTTCTATCGATTCATTAAAGATAAATAAAGACCATCAAGCCAAAATAGATTCTGTTTTAAAAAATAATAATGTCGTTTATCCTTTGGCGTCAGAGTTAATTAATGGCATGGCATCTGAAGGAAACTCTGCCATCATATATGATAATCGTACGTTTAATATTTAGAACACATACTCGTTTTCTTGTTGTTTTAACAACGTTACTACGTTTAGTGACTTCATAATAAGCAATTAGTGTCCATTATTATTTTAATTCATGATATAGTCTAATAAATATAACGTTTGGAATTATTGAAGTTTCTACAACTCCTCCGATTATCGATAAACAATTCCACCCATCATCATCATCACCATAAAGCAATTGTTCAAAATGTTTTCGACTACTATAAAAGACGTGTGTATTAATTTAGCATATTTTAGCATCATTAGTCTCGCAAATCTTCCTAGCCAAGCTGGGTGTTATAAATATTAATATTTAAGTCTCCTATTAAAACAAAGGGGGGCCAAGAAAACATTTTCTGTTATAGGAACAGAAGCGTGAAACTTGAAAATGTAACATTTTTTACTGGAAAAATGTTACATAACGTGGGACGAAAAAAATTAAAGGTGCTGCATTTAAAAAATCACAGTAAGGTAATGCTTAGACCAAACTTAACACCCTGCATAATTAAAAATATTTTGGTAGATGCAGTATCAAAATTGAGACAACTCTAGTTTAAAATACGTTTTTAAAGTTAATAATAAGGCAGCTATAAATTTGACTGGGGTACCTTGTAGATGTATTGTTAACGGTCATAGTCAATATGAAAATGTACTTCGTGACAAATAGGCAGCTTAAACATGTATCCACTAATTTCCATTACACATACCAGAGTTTAATTAAATAGTTTGTTGCAGGCACACTAATGTTGCTTTTAGAACTTCTCAGGTATACCTTAGGCAAATGTTTCTCGACTTTGCTGTAATCACCAGAAATGCCCTGAAAACTTATTGCCCCTGCTAACGAATTTCTCTTTATAGAATTAAAAACGCTATTCTATAAAATTTCGCCGTAGGCAGTATTAAAAAAGTGATGTGGCAATTAAATTAACGAAGCTGGAAGTTGGCCCTGACCGCTTTAAAATAACTCAATTAAAAAGATTTCTTTTTAAAAATTAATGGCGTTATTTATTACGAATATTTTCAGGGGAATGAAAATTAATATTTTGTATTTGCAAAAACTGTTGAGACATAATTCTATAAAGAATATTTACAGGTTTTATAATTATTCAGAATGAAAAATTTTCAAACAGTTTCATAATATTAAATGTTTCGATTGTTTGTGATACATACGACTTATTTATAAAATATTTATCTTATCAAACAAAAAACGAAATGGGCAAAGTCTAATGAGCAACAGTATTTCATATAGAAGCGACTGAATTCCCATTAATTGGGATTTTGTATGTACGAAAAAGTGAAAATGGTTGTCTTTAAAAACCATTTATATTATCTGAAGAATACCAAAGAGGATTTTATAAATTTCAAAATCGGAGTAAGATTTTAATTAATTATAATATATAATTTTTTCAAGTGGGTTTTTACCTCAAAAAATATTTTTGTTTCATAAATTTAATGCGTTGAAAATATACACTGATAAAAATTTTATGTAAAATTACACACTTGACCCTTGACTATTTTGACGACACAGAAGATAATTACATCATATAAGTAAATATTAAGCATGTANATATCTATTGTCCTTTCTTTCTTTTAATGTCCACGATTTCTTAAGTAGTAATTTTCTTTCTGCTGTTTCTCATTTCGAAGAAGAAAAAAATTAAGCATTACTTTGTAATATTTTTGGAAAGAATATATTATTTTATACACTTATATATTTTTCCAAGATTACGACGTATTCAAGTAAAGTGAAAAATACATCACAAAAAAATATACACTCAAACGTGTAATTCTACACAATGTGTGTGTTCAATTCAATTACATTTTTGTGTATAAAAATTATTGTAAATACGTAAACATCCCAAATCAATTTCCACTATTTTTATCAGTGCATGCAATCAGTAAGAAATTAAAGTATTGTTTGTAATTATTTAATAATTTAGCACATAAACAGTAACAAAAATTATTGTCAATATAAAATCAAACAAATGATAAAAACATCACGGTATACTTAAAAATGCTAGGCATAATATTTACTTCGATATTTAAAACAAATATTACTATTTCTATTGACAGAACTTAATGAGGTTTGTCTTGATCACCATATAAGAAAATATTATCGNACCCCAAGGATGCCCAGAATAAGACAAGGAGCTAGTTATTTGGCGTAGAACCAATGCTGTTACAGAAACACGCACAAAAATTCAATTATCAAACGTAATCGTAAATTAATGTTATAAAAAGGAATTTCAAAGCAGGTTTAAAATAGTATTGCAGTCTTTATAAATAGAACTACAACACTTGATACATTGTATAGAATTTTAAAAGCCGTACGTTTAAAGTTCGAGAAGTTTCCGATTGAATAACTTTTAGATAAAAAGTAATGTGTAGCATTAAGAAAAATAACTGGGAAAATTCTAATATTGGCAAATGTCCATCAGAAGTTTTTAAATTTAAACCATTGTGAAATGTCTAGCGAATTCTTCGACATTTATAAATGTTTATACTTTGTTTTTAATAAGTCTTATAATGAGAGATTAAACTTATAGTGTAGTTTTTTTACATCTTTCTAAAATTTTCATGGATTAATAATTCTGAAGTTTTAAATGCGGAATAGAGCCAATTGTACCTTTAATTTATACAGGGTTTTAATGATAAGTTTTGGCAAACTTTAATGGCGTATTCTATCGATGAAAATAATCAAATTTTGCCATATAAAAATTTTTGATAGGACTCTTCCCTACGGAGATATAGAGTATTAAAAGTTTCAAATATTTATATTATTTTTCTGTAACTTCACTGGCATAAAAGATTGAGTGATAAAATTTGGGGGATTGATAAAAGTTAACTAAAT